>NC_086171.1:80841126-80843626 GCF_023053635.1 Elgaria multicarinata webbii | reverse complement strand
TGGCACTTTCTGCCTCCTTAGGGAGGATGTGGCGTTATAGGCCTGTGAGCCTTAACTCTCAATTTCCCTGCTTTTTGGAGTTTGGTTGAAAACTGTACAGCCTATAACGTTGTTTTGTAAACCGTAGGTTTTTTGTTTATGGAATTTCATGGTTTTGTGTAACGGATGACCACACAGGAAAGAAGCCATATAAATGTATGGGCTGTGGGGAAAGTTTCAGCTCTAGTGGGACCTTGAGTAGACATCAAAGAACCCACACAGGGGAGAAACTATAAAAATGTGTAGAGTGTGGGAAAGCTTTAAAATTATGTTCACCCTTACTTTACATCAAAGAGAGCTTCGGCTATTGGGCGGTATAAAAATGTAATAAATAAATAAATAAATAAATAAATTCACCGAGGTGAAAAACCATTTCTGTGTACTGAGTGTGGAAAAAGCTACAATCCCCTACACACTTTCCAGGGAATAAGACCATTACATTCAATGGGACGTACTTCTGAGAAGACACTGACAATATTTGCTAGAGGAGGCAGCCATTTTCTCTCAATGTTCCAATATAGCTGAGGCAGGTGGGGGGGAGGAGGCACTACTGAGCATGCTTACAAATCAAGATGGCCACCCTATATATTATATTCAATAAACAAAAAACCAATGGTTTACATATTAAGATTGAGGCTCTAGGGCAAAACAATAATAATTAAAAATCAACCGAAGGGATTTTTTTTAAAAAAGAAAAGTCATTCCACCAACTACAATGAAGGCCGAAGAAGACACCACCACTGGATTAATGAGTAAGGGTCTCATTCCATCAATTGTCATGGTTCACATGACACTCTAAGCCATAATGTTTAGCTCAAAATGCTTAACCACTGTGGTTTAGCATGCCTTTTGAACAGGGTTAGTATGTAATAAACGACACACAGGAATAAAAGCCACACAAAAAGCTAATGCAGTTTTTGGAAGCATTACTTTCTAAATCTTTTAAATATCAGATGTGCATATTACATATGACTTGGGTCTGCTGGAAAGAAGGTGATCATTTTTGATCAATTTCTCAATGTGAGCCAATAGTGTAATGTTGCAGCATAAAAGGCTAATGCAGTTTTTGGAAGCATTACTTTCTAAATCTTTTAAAAATCAAATGTGCATATTACATATGACTTGGGTGTGCTTTCAGATAGCCTGCTGGAAAGAAGGTAACTTTTTTGCTGGCAGTTAGAGTAGAAAACATATAATAGCGGAATAGGTGATGAAATCATCTGACCTGGCGTAAGGCATCTATGGTACTTCTGTTCCTTCCCAGGAGCTCAGGGCAGAAATAACATCTCCCCTTCCTAGCCCCCCCTCCAACAACCCTGTGAGGTAGGCTAAGCCAAAATTGGGTGGGATAGCTAATACCCTGGAACACAGAATCAAAGTTGAAAGTGAACTTGATAGGCTGCAGCGCTGGGCTGGAAACAACAGCATGAAATTTAATAGGAATAAATGCCAAGTTCTACACCGAGGAAAAAGAAACCAAATGAACTGTTGCAAGATGGGGGGGGGGATACTTGGCTCAGCAATACTAAAAATGAGAAGAATCTTGGAATTGTTGTAGATCACAAGCTGAATATGAGCCAACAATACGATATGGCTGCAAAAAAGGCAAATGTTATTTTGAGCTGCATTAATAAAAGTATAGTTTCCAAATCAAGTGAGGTGCTGGTTCCTCTCTATTCGGCCCTAGTTAGGCCTCATCTGGAGTATTGTGTCCAGTTCTGGGCACCACACTTCAAGAAGGACGCAGACAGAGGAGGCAACCAGGATGATCATGGGTCTAGAAACAAAGCCCTATGAAGAGAAACTGAAAGAACTGGGCATATTTAGCGTGGAAAAGAGAAGATTGAGGGGAGAGATGATAGCACTCTTCAAATACTTAAAAGGTTGTCACACAGAGGAGGGCCAGGATCTCTTCTCGATCCTCCCAGAGTGCAGGACACGGAATAACGGGCTCAAGTTAAAGGAAAACAGATTCCAACTGGACATCAGGAAAAATTTCTTGACTGTTAGAGCAGTGCGACAATGGAATCAGTTACCTAGGGAGGTTAAGTGCTCTCCCACACTAAAGGCCTTCAAGAGGCAGCTGGACAAGCATCTGTCAAGTATGCTGTAGAGTGGATTCCTGCATTGAGCAGGGGGTTGGACTCAATGGCCTTTTAGGCCCCTTCCAATTCTACTATTCTATGATTCTAAGTGTGGTAGGCAACAGAGGGTAGAATCCCACATGAGTCCTATGTAGTGCAGACCCATTGACATGAATAAGACTTATGTAAGTTTTGACCAAGTTAAGTTCCATTCATTTCAATGGGTCTACTCTAAGTAGGATTTACCTTGGATTTTACCCTCAATATATATTTTGGACTACAACTCATTGGCTGTGTTGGTGAGGGCTTATGGGAATTGTAGTCCAAAACATGAGAAGCCAGGATCTAATTTGCAGTAGACCTAGAATCCAGTTTTA
>NC_086171.1:80328409-80333409 GCF_023053635.1 Elgaria multicarinata webbii | reverse complement strand
GTCTCCCTATCAAAAATAATCTCATTTCTCTATTCACTTTTTTGACCGCCCTATTTAATGCTTTGGCATCCCTGGCCTCGCGCCAGTGGCGCCTAGGCAACATGTTCGACCACACTATCCAAGTGCCTGGCCAACATCCCCAAATGTATTCAAAATCTAATCTAGCTTGTATAATCAGGGCCTTCCCTTTCAGAAGCCCTAAATCATTGCCCCCCAAGTGTATGACCAACACCTGCGGCGGGCAATTAATTTCTCCAGCCCTGAACAACCAGTGGAAGAGACCACACCATCTCAGGCCCCGCCGTCCAAGCCACTGCACTGTGGCCTCTGGACATAAGCTCAGTTGTGAACCAACATTTGTTCGCATTGCTCGGTTGCGGGCCCAAAATATCATGCTGTGTCCACAGATGACAACTCTGATGGGTTCCGGTCTCTTCCCATAACCTGCTGAAGAAAGAAACTATCAACTTTGAACATTATAAGTAAAGAAATATTAACGCACATACGTTCTGTAAGCTCCTGAACGCCATCTTCCTACTGCCTTAATAGCAACTTCTCCCATCCCCGCTGTAGCTGCAGTGGAAGCAGCCCCAATTCTGAATGAATGGGTTCCAAAATTCAAGTGGCCCAGTCCCAAAGCAGAAAGCGCTTTTTTAGTGACTGTCCAAAATTGGTACTTTGTCAAAGGCAAACCATTATGGTGACAGAATAGGAACCCAGGGGCAACGCCCCTTCTAATTACGTATGCCCTTAAAGCCGATACTGGGCATATATCTTCCTTTTCGGCTGATGCTAAGCTTACCCAGGTCCCTCGACCTCGTTGGTCCGTCTTAGATCGCCGCAAATAAAACTGCACTCGCTCTGCTTCTAATCTAAGGTCTCCCCATTGAAGAGCCCTTAGAGACACATCGTACTTAGATGCGGCCAAAACCTCGCCTATTCTGAAGGCCCCAAAGAACAATGTAAGTGTTGTGGCGTGAAACAGATCGCATTCAAATGTTGAAAAACAAAGTACTTTCCACTGTTCCTTAAGGCCCAACAGTATCTCTGGAGTCATGGGCTTACGTTTGTCAGGGATAGGAGGTGCTGCTCTTGACCATCCCTCCAGCATCTTACGCACCCTAAAATCAGAGGATACATCCTCTAGTCCATTTACTTTGGCTAAAAAGGCAAGCCCCGCGATCTTACCTTTCAGCGTTCTAACTGAAATCCCTCTGCGATGTAATATTACACAGTATTGTAGGATATGATCTAACGGTATTGGCCATTGTTCCGTTAGTCCCTGTTCCCTCCTAAATACGCCGAACTCCCTACCTGTTCTTTCGTATAGGGCTCGGGTGCTGGGTGCTACTGCGTTCCTCATGGCTTCTTCTGCTTCATGTCTCCAAGATCCCAAAGCCCTATAGGCATGGGATCCGGTCTTGCTTTGGCCGCAGGAGCCAATTCCCGGAACCTGGATAACTGGTTACGCGACAAAGCGTCAGCGATTCCATTATCCAGGCCCGGCACATGACGAGCATAGAAAATTACATTATATTGTAAGCAACGAGAGATCATGGCTCTGATCAATCTCATAACTCGCCTATTCTTAGATGATAATGAATTTACTACTTGGACTGTAGCCATATTGTCGCACCAAAAGTGGACCGCTGCATTGGAAATAATATCAGCCCATAGCCATATTGCTACTACTATTGGAAAAAGTTCCAAAAATGTTAAGTCACGTATTATGCCAGATTCCTTCCCATGCCTGGGCCACTGTTGTGCACACCAGCGATCCCTAAAGATCACTCCAAACCCATGTGAACCAGAAGCGTCAGAATGTATTTGCAATTGTGCTTCTATAAGCATATCTTGCCTCCAAAATGAGACTCCGTTGTATTGCTCTAAAAAGGAAGTCCACATTTCTAAATCTAATCTCATTTCACTGGATACTCTAATGCGATGAAGGGGTCTCCGTGCCCCCTTCATTGCATCACAAAGGCGCCGCACAAACGCCCGTCCAGGTGCAACCACTCTGCAAGCAAAATTTAAGTGGCCTACTATTTCTTGGAGTTGTCTAAGTGTAATCTTTCTGGCATTATATGCCCCTTTGATTAGATCACTTAATGTCCTCAATTTATCGGTTGGTAATCTACAACATTGATTGACTGAATCAATTTGAATACCCAGGAAAGTTAAACAGGTCGCAGGACCTTCTGTTTTCTCGTGCGCTAGTGGCACCCCTAGTTCCTCTGCTAATAACCTGAACTCTTCCATAAGTTGCTGGCATGAATCTGACTCAGCCTTTCCAGCAAAAAGAAAGTCGTCCAAGTAATGCACAGAATTAATTGATCCAGTTCTGCATCGCCACGCCCATTCTAGAAAGGTACTAAACCCTTCGAAAAGGGAGCAAGACACAGAACATCCCATTTGGAGGACCCGGTCCACATAGAAACGCTCCTCAAAGTAAAAGCCTAGCAAATCGAAATCATCTGGATGTATGGGCAACAAACGGAAAGCGGATTTAATATCACACTTTCCCATAAATGCCCTCCTTCCACAGCTTCGAACCATTCGAATAGCGCTGTCAAAGGAGGTATAATGGACTGAACTTAATTCCTCTGGAATAAAATCGTTGACTGAGTTCCCTTTTGGATGTGATAAATTGTGTATGAGTCTATATTCCCCTTGTGTCTTCTTGGGAACAATTCCCAATGGAGACACTCTAAGTGTAGGTAATGGGGGGTGCTTGAATGGGCCTAAAACCCGGCCAGCCCTTACTTCTTTGTCAATTTTCTCTCTAATCACTTCCTCCATCCCGCGGATGGAAGATTGATTCCTAGAGAAAACTGGTGTCCTGGGTCCTTTGAACGGGATCCTAAACCCAAAAGTAAAACCATTAAACAAAAACTGGGCTTTATCAATAGGCTTATAATTGCGTAATAATAATGCTAATATATCAAGCCTGATCGGGCTGGGGCCCTTTTGGTGCAGGGCCGGGGTTGTTGGGTCTACGTCCTGTGAAAGGCTCTTTGGATCCCTTGACTCCTTTAAGTTTGGGACATCCAGAATATGGGTGTGGGCCACAGCAGTATGAGCACTCATGACGGTACTTGCATGAGGTCCTAGCGCATACTCCTCGGGAGCTGAACTCCCAGCAAAGTAAGCGGGGTTGAACCGCCTGGCCGGCAGTTCCACGCTGCTGAGCGGGCGCTGCCGGTTTGGATAAGATATGTCCACTGTCTGCTCTTTGTCCCATAATTGGCCTAGCGGGAGTCATAAATTGGAGCCATAACTCCGGCTCCTTAACATCCCATTTAATCTCTGGGTTAAACGCTGCCTTGAGGCGGAATGCCTCATCATAAGCCAGCCATGCTGGTCCAAAATATTCAGAATAACACCTATATATTATATCTAGGTACTTTGTCAAAACGGAGGCCTTATCTGGGTGTTTCTGCTGTACGACACCCATAAATATGATAAATCCTGCTAACCAGTTACCCCAATTTCTCTCTACTTTCTTTTTCCTAATTCTTTCCGCCTCTCTCTCCTTATCCCAGTCCTTGTCTTTCTGTTCCTCCTCTCTGAATAATAACGAAAACACATCTACATATGCCCCTTTCCAAATCTTCTCTTTGGTTGCTGGGTGCAAATGATATCCTAGCGGAGTGCAAACTGCACCGTAAGGTATCTTGGATCCCTTAGCGGATGAGTATGGATCATTTGAAATGTCTTCCACCTCACTTGATGCTTCCACTTGTACAGTCTGAGTTGCTATTGATGTAGTGTTGGATGTTTTGTGTTGTTTGTCTGTTGCAATAGTACTGGTTGTTGTATTACTCTCTCTATTGTCTGTGGAATCCACTGTGGTCTGCCACACAGAAGTACAAGTAGCCACCGTGGGTTCCTGCGCTTGTTCTGGTTCCCTCTGTTCCTCCTGTTCTATAGGGCGTGAAAAAGGCCAAGGCTGTCCCATGGCCCATGGCATTCCCCATGGGCCAAAGGAAGGCCAATGGTGTGGAATTGGTGTTGATTGTATATTGAACTCACCAACAGAAGAACTGTTTGTTGCATTTGATGCGCCCCCAAAGGGCGTGGCACCTGTAGATGAATCCTGCACCCCCCCTGCACTCGTGGGCTCCGCTGCTCTTTGATCTTCAGTGTCCTTGTCTGCCAATTGTGTTCTCTCTCTGCATGCCACGGGTGTCTGATCAATAGGAACAAAATAAGAGTGATGAGATCTCTTGCTATGGGATCTGGTATAATGATCTTTAGGTCTTTCTGCTAATTGCTTTTTAAGATTCGCGTTGTCCTTTTCTAACGCTGCCAGCCGCTTGAAAACCTGGTTGAGGTCCATTTCTTCTTCATCTGATGATGAAGAAAGCTGAGCTGCAGGCCGCTTGGCCGGAGGCTGAGGCGCCTTTCCTTTCCCTTTCTTGCCACCCATTCCTTTCTTGGGAGGCATTGCTGCCAACTGCTGAAAATTAAAGACAAGTACAAGAATATAACGACAAAATTCAGGTTAAAGCACGCTACTATATGACTGGGAACAATAATGTTAATCCTATAACAAGAAATTACTGCCAATATTGTGTTTATTTAAACTGAGACAACTTAGCAGTTAACCCTAGCTTAACTGAATAGCACTCAAAATGGCCGCCACATAAAGCTGTATAGCACTTAAAATGGCTGCCGCCCCACCCAAGCAGCACTTAACAAATGGCTGCTGCTCCAAACAAAAGCGAAAGTAACTGCCAACTATTCAAACTTTGAATTTCTTTCCCCCTAACTAACAATGCCCACCTTGCTTAGCTTCAGCAAAGTGGCAGACCCTTATTTCAAATAAGCTTGAATTTATTTTCCCTTCAACTCAACAAATGCCCACCCTGCTTAGCTTCAGCAAAGTGGCAGACCCTTATTTCAAATAAGCTTAAATTTATTTTCCCCTCAAACTCAACAATGCCCACTCTGCTTAGCTTCAGCAAAGTAGCAGACCCTTATTTCAAATAACCTTGAAA
>NC_086171.1:80310909-80315909 GCF_023053635.1 Elgaria multicarinata webbii | reverse complement strand
TCTCCCTATCAAAAATAATCTCATTTCTCTATTCACTTTTTTGACCGCCCTATTTAATGCTTTGGCATCCCTGGCCTCGCGCCAGTGGCGCCTAGGCAACATGTTCGACCACACTATCCAAGTGCCTGGCCAACATCCCCAAATGTATTCAAAATCTAATCTAGCTTGTATAATCAGGGCCTTCCCTTTCAGAAGCCCTAAATCATTGCCCCCCAAGTGTATGACCAACACCTGCGGCGGGCAATTAATTTCTCCAGCCCTGAACAACCAGTGGAAGAGACCACACCATCTCAGGCCCCGCCGTCCAAGCCACTGCACTGTGGCCTCTGGACATAAGCTCAGTTGTGAACCAACATTTGTTCGCATTGCTCGGTTGCGGGCCCAAAATATCATGCTGTGTCCACAGATGACAACTCTGATGGGTTCCGGTCTCTTCCCATAACCTGCTGAAGAAAGAAACTATCAACTTTGAACATTATAAGTAAAGAAATATTAACGCACATACGTTCTGTAAGCTCCTGAACGCCATCTTCCTACTGCCTTAATAGCAACTTCTCCCATCCCCGCTGTAGCTGCAGTGGAAGCAGCCCCAATTCTGAATGAATGGGTTCCAAAATTCAAGTGGCCCAGTCCCAAAGCAGAAAGCGCTTTTTTAGTGACTGTCCAAAATTGGTACTTTGTCAAAGGCAAACCATTATGGTGACAGAATAGGAACCCAGGGGCAACGCCCCTTCTAATTACGTATGCCCTTAAAGCCGATACTGGGCATATATCTTCCTTTTCGGCTGATGCTAAGCTTACCCAGGTCCCTCGACCTCGTTGGTCCGTCTTAGATCGCCGCAAATAAAACTGCACTCGCTCTGCTTCTAATCTAAGGTCTCCCCATTGAAGAGCCCTTAGAGACACATCGTACTTAGATGCGGCCAAAACCTCGCCTATTCTGAAGGCCCCAAAGAACAATGTAAGTGTTGTGGCGTGAAACAGATCGCATTCAAATGTTGAAAAACAAAGTACTTTCCACTGTTCCTTAAGGCCCAACAGTATCTCTGGAGTCATGGGCTTACGTTTGTCAGGGATAGGAGGTGCTGCTCTTGACCATCCCTCCAGCATCTTACGCACCCTAAAATCAGAGGATACATCCTCTAGTCCATTTACTTTGGCTAAAAAGGCAAGCCCCGCGATCTTACCTTTCAGCGTTCTAACTGAAATCCCTCTGCGATGTAATATTACACAGTATTGTAGGATATGATCTAACGGTATTGGCCATTGTTCCGTTAGTCCCTGTTCCCTCCTAAATACGCCGAACTCCCTACCTGTTCTTTCGTATAGGGCTCGGGTGCTGGGTGCTACTGCGTTCCTCATGGCTTCTTCTGCTTCATGTCTCCAAGATCCCAAAGCCCTATAGGCATGGGATCCGGTCTTGCTTTGGCCGCAGGAGCCAATTCCCGGAACCTGGATAACTGGTTACGCGACAAAGCGTCAGCGATTCCATTATCCAGGCCCGGCACATGACGAGCATAGAAAATTACATTATATTGTAAGCAACGAGAGATCATGGCTCTGATCAATCTCATAACTCGCCTATTCTTAGATGATAATGAATTTACTACTTGGACTGTAGCCATATTGTCGCACCAAAAGTGGACCGCTGCATTGGAAATAATATCAGCCCATAGCCATATTGCTACTACTATTGGAAAAAGTTCCAAAAATGTTAAGTCACGTATTATGCCAGATTCCTTCCCATGCCTGGGCCACTGTTGTGCACACCAGCGATCCCTAAAGATCACTCCAAACCCATGTGAACCAGAAGCGTCAGAATGTATTTGCAATTGTGCTTCTATAAGCATATCTTGCCTCCAAAATGAGACTCCGTTGTATTGCTCTAAAAAGGAAGTCCACATTTCTAAATCTAATCTCATTTCACTGGATACTCTAATGCGATGAAGGGGTCTCCGTGCCCCCTTCATTGCATCACAAAGGCGCCGCACAAACGCCCGTCCAGGTGCAACCACTCTGCAAGCAAAATTTAAGTGGCCTACTATTTCTTGGAGTTGTCTAAGTGTAATCTTTCTGGCATTATATGCCCCTTTGATTAGATCACTTAATGTCCTCAATTTATCGGTTGGTAATCTACAACATTGATTGACTGAATCAATTTGAATACCCAGGAAAGTTAAACAGGTCGCAGGACCTTCTGTTTTCTCGTGCGCTAGTGGCACCCCTAGTTCCTCTGCTAATAACCTGAACTCTTCCATAAGTTGCTGGCATGAATCTGACTCAGCCTTTCCAGCAAAAAGAAAGTCGTCCAAGTAATGCACAGAATTAATTGATCCAGTTCTGCATCGCCACGCCCATTCTAGAAAGGTACTAAACCCTTCGAAAAGGGAGCAAGACACAGAACATCCCATTTGGAGGACCCGGTCCACATAGAAACGCTCCTCAAAGTAAAAGCCTAGCAAATCGAAATCATCTGGATGTATGGGCAACAAACGGAAAGCGGATTTAATATCACACTTTCCCATAAATGCCCTCCTTCCACAGCTTCGAACCATTCGAATAGCGCTGTCAAAGGAGGTATAATGGACTGAACTTAATTCCTCTGGAATAAAATCGTTGACTGAGTTCCCTTTTGGATGTGATAAATTGTGTATGAGTCTATATTCCCCTTGTGTCTTCTTGGGAACAATTCCCAATGGAGACACTCTAAGTGTAGGTAATGGGGGGTGCTTGAATGGGCCTAAAACCCGGCCAGCCCTTACTTCTTTGTCAATTTTCTCTCTAATCACTTCCTCCATCCCGCGGATGGAAGATTGATTCCTAGAGAAAACTGGTGTCCTGGGTCCTTTGAACGGGATCCTAAACCCAAAAGTAAAACCATTAAACAAAAACTGGGCTTTATCAATAGGCTTATAATTGCGTAATAATAATGCTAATATATCAAGCCTGATCGGGCTGGGGCCCTTTTGGTGCAGGGCCGGGGTTGTTGGGTCTACGTCCTGTGAAAGGCTCTTTGGATCCCTTGACTCCTTTAAGTTTGGGACATCCAGAATATGGGTGTGGGCCACAGCAGTATGAGCACTCATG
The DNA here is from genome assembly GCF_023053635.1 of Elgaria multicarinata webbii. Lineage (NCBI taxonomy): Eukaryota > Metazoa > Chordata > Lepidosauria > Squamata > Anguidae > Elgaria > Elgaria multicarinata. The sequence continues at coordinate 80,312,822 of NC_086171.1, read as the reverse complement.
ACGGTACTTGCATGAGGTCCTAGCGCATACTCCTCGGGAGCTGAACTCCCAGCAAAGTAAGCGGGGTTGAACCGCCTGGCCGGCAGTTCCACGCTGCTGAGCGGGCGCTGCCGGTTTGGATAAGATATGTCCACTGTCTGCTCTTTGTCCCATAATTGGCCTAGCGGGAGTCATAAATTGGAGCCATAACTCCGGCTCCTTAACATCCCATTTAATCTCTGGGTTAAACGCTGCCTTGAGGCGGAATGCCTCATCATAAGCCAGCCATGCTGGTCCAAAATATTCAGAATAACACCTATATATTATATCTAGGTACTTTGTCAAAACGGAGGCCTTATCTGGGTGTTTCTGCTGTACGACACCCATAAATATGATAAATCCTGCTAACCAGTTACCCCAATTTCTCTCTACTTTCTTTTTCCTAATTCTTTCCGCCTCTCTCTCCTTATCCCAGTCCTTGTCTTTCTGTTCCTCCTCTCTGAATAATAACGAAAACACATCTACATATGCCCCTTTCCAAATCTTCTCTTTGGTTGCTGGGTGCAAATGATATCCTAGCGGAGTGCAAACTGCACCGTAAGGTATCTTGGATCCCTTAGCGGATGAGTATGGATCATTTGAAATGTCTTCCACCTCACTTGATGCTTCCACTTGTACAGTCTGAGTTGCTATTGATGTAGTGTTGGATGTTTTGTGTTGTTTGTCTGTTGCAATAGTACTGGTTGTTGTATTACTCTCTCTATTGTCTGTGGAATCCACTGTGGTCTGCCACACAGAAGTACAAGTAGCCACCGTGGGTTCCTGCGCTTGTTCTGGTTCCCTCTGTTCCTCCTGTTCTATAGGGCGTGAAAAAGGCCAAGGCTGTCCCATGGCCCATGGCATTCCCCATGGGCCAAAGGAAGGCCAATGGTGTGGAATTGGTGTTGATTGTATATTGAACTCACCAACAGAAGAACTGTTTGTTGCATTTGATGCGCCCCCAAAGGGCGTGGCACCTGTAGATGAATCCTGCACCCCCCCTGCACTCGTGGGCTCCGCTGCTCTTTGATCTTCAGTGTCCTTGTCTGCCAATTGTGTTCTCTCTCTGCATGCCACGGGTGTCTGATCAATAGGAACAAAATAAGAGTGATGAGATCTCTTGCTATGGGATCTGGTATAATGATCTTTAGGTCTTTCTGCTAATTGCTTTTTAAGATTCGCGTTGTCCTTTTCTAACGCTGCCAGCCGCTTGAAAACCTGGTTGAGGTCCATTTCTTCTTCATCTGATGATGAAGAAAGCTGAGCTGCAGGCCGCTTGGCCGGAGGCTGAGGCGCCTTTCCTTTCCCTTTCTTGCCACCCATTCCTTTCTTGGGAGGCATTGCTGCCAACTGCTGAAAATTAAAGACAAGTACAAGAATATAACGACAAAATTCAGGTTAAAGCACGCTACTATATGACTGGGAACAATAATGTTAATCCTATAACAAGAAATTACTGCCAATATTGTGTTTATTTAAACTGAGACAACTTAGCAGTTAACCCTAGCTTAACTGAATAGCACTCAAAATGGCCGCCACATAAAGCTGTATAGCACTTAAAATGGCTGCCGCCCCACCCAAGCAGCACTTAACAAATGGCTGCTGCTCCAAACAAAAGCGAAAGTAACTGCCAACTATTCAAACTTTGAATTTCTTTCCCCCTAACTAACAATGCCCACCTTGCTTAGCTTCAGCAAAGTGGCAGACCCTTATTTCAAATAAGCTTGAATTTATTTTCCCTTCAACTCAACAAATGCCCACCCTGCTTAGCTTCAGCAAAGTGGCAGACCCTTATTTCAAATAAGCTTAAATTTATTTTCCCCTCAAACTCAACAATGCCCACTCTGCTTAGCTTCAGCAAAGTAGCAGACCCTTATTTCAAATAACCTTGAAAT
>NC_086171.1:80255665-80265709 GCF_023053635.1 Elgaria multicarinata webbii | reverse complement strand
AAAACACCCATGAAATTCAAAAGCTGTTTTCTTATTGTCTATGACTGCATAGCCATCGAGAAAATAATTATCGACTTTGAATTCGCCGCCCTTTAAGGCGTGCTGGATCTGGACATTGTCTTTATGCTCTATGTAGCACAGCCACTGAATTGCTGAAGAAGAAAATCGCTTACATCTGTTTTCATAATTGTCGTGGGCGGGTATTGCAATCTTATAATCCATAAACTTGAATCTGTACATTGCGAAACATGTGCTGGGTAAGGTGGGGTATTGAATAGGATCTATAGCAAACCTTTGCTGTACCCATTTCTTACCTTTGCGCATCAATCTCACTGTCTGTGTCATCTCTATGATCTCATGTCTATACTTTGTGCAGGCCTGTTCCAAAATATTAACATCTTGTTGGCAGTAAAAAGCTAACTCTGCCTGCATATCAAAGGTTTTTAGTCTGTTTTCCTCATACCAGGCTAAAAAAGCCTCTCTTTCCCCAGGCATCATGTGATTCACACCATAGTCCTCTGCTTTAGGCATTGGACCCACATAATCCCAATTCTCTGGTTTGTTAAAATAATGGGGGAAGTAACCCTTGCAACTATCAAACCCTAGAGCCTTTGGAAGCTTAGCGAGGGCCATGGGTAGATGACAGAGGGAATCAATAAATTTTATATTTAAACCCTTCACGGTGATACATATTAATTTTCCACCTTGCGTAATAAGATCTACTTCAAGCTTTTCTTTTATCAGCTGGCTGAGAATAAAGTAGCCATCATACCCCTTAGAGTTATGGGCTATAAATGTACAGTTTGAGAACTGTGTGCTATCTGTGAAAGTCTGGATAAAGGTAGCCAGGCAATCTTCACCCTTAAATTCCCATGTTTTACCTGCTAAAATCCACGGAGTGACATCCCCGTAGGGTTTCGCAAGCCTTTTTCTTTTCTTACCGGTACATGATTCAACCTTAAAGGTTCCTACCGTCTCACCTGCAAATGCCTTTGCAAAACAATAATTAGGAATGTGAATGCCTGTAGATTGTTGGGCTTCAAAATCATAGAACACATATTTTACAGACACCATGGGTTTCTTAAGCTTGGACATGTAACACAGATGCTTTTCGCCATCAATAAAACCCCAACACACTCTGCAAAGTCTTCCAAGACAGTTTTGAAAATCGTGAGTTAATTCCTGGTAACTTTCGCATCCTCCGCAGTACATTCGGCGGACGCACTCTACTTTACCGCCCAGGGCTAGTTCTTTATGTTTACGGAGACATACCGGTGATCTACAGATTCGTTGGCAATACGTACAACGCAGTATTTTTACAACATTACTGGCGCAGTCTGCACTCAGACAGAGTCTACAAAAATATAGACAGGCATGAGAATGCGAAAAAAGTGTAGCACATTTCTCACAGTAATTCTCTGCCCCAAAAACAGCTTTCACGCTACGTACACCGTAATAATGCTCATCGTGTAGTAACATTGAATAGGTTTTACCATATCTGACACCGGTTGGTTTGAATATACCCCAGCCGTTTTTTGTGTATCTTATGACCTGTATGTTTACCCTCAAATGATTTTCAATCAGTGAAACATCGCTGAGTGTGACTTGTTTCTGGGGAGACCACCCCAAATCCTCATGTAGTTGTCTGGCCGCAGACAATAATTCTGCATCTGTGGGGGCTTTCTCAGCCATGACCGCTAAGAGACCCCCAGCAAAGCAGAGATTACTGCCTGTGTAATTAAAATCTACCAGATGTTGACGTTTTCTATGTATAATTTTACTATTAGGAATAGAGCTTATTTTCCGCCTTTTTCCACCCCCACGTGGGGCCCTCACTATTGTGATAATTAAACGCAGTGTTGTATCCCCACATATTTCAGCATTGCTTTGCATGAGATTGCTAATATGGGTTAGAAAATCCTCTATATTTAAAATAGCACGTGGTCTTTTAACTGAAAAGAGTGGAAAGCTTAAACCTCCACCATCTAAACGCAATTGCACAAAATCCCCTGGTGAATATCTCCGGCTGACGTCATTGAGGATTTGTTGTATAGCATCGTATAGGGCCCTAACAGCCTGGGAAAATGAAGTTATACGGTCTAGATTAACAAATCTGAATTCTTCCCCTATGTGTAGGGCCCTGTACTGGCCCCTCTCGTACTCCCAACGCCTCACACGCTCTGCATATACCTGTGGTTGTTCCTCTGAACCCTCTGAGTCCTGGATGGGTTGGGACACCCCTAACGTATCGCTGTCTGCTTCACAAGAGGGTGTGGGGGGTAGGGAGTGATATATCTCTGAAGACTCAGCCTCTGGATCTGTTTCAGAAATTGGTGGTGAGGTTTGTCTTTGCTTTTTACGTGTCACAAGTGTTTTTTTAGCTCTGTTTAATATTTTACACACCCTAGCCCTCCAATATGGCTGACGTTTGTAAAGGCCCTTTCTCAGAGCCCCCCTTTTCCAAAACCTCTGACCACCCCCTACTTGCACATGTTTGAAAAATGTATGGTTCGGCCACGCGTAACTTTGATGTTTTTTAATATTCTGAGAATTTATGACGGAACCCCCACGACCACGGGCGGCGAGTTCCATAGCTCTCTGTACCAACAGGTCACCTCCTTGCTGTGCAATTTCAAATGCTGATTCAACCCAGGCTGCAAGTTCTGTGACAGTCAACCCTCGAAGATATTCAAAAGTTGGTAAGACTAGAGGGTCTTCATTTCGCTGCTTTTTTGTTTTTGGACCCCCAACACCGTCAGGTTCTGAGCGAGCTCTTTTCACAGCCGTATTTTTCATCTCTGAAAAAACAAAAGACATCTACATTAACTATGTACAATCATCCTTAACACATTTTATTTAGTTTACACTGTGACACCGCTGCTACTGTCTTGGTCTTTTTAAAAAAGAGTCTTACTTATTGCGAAATCTTCTGCAACAATAGTAGACTGTACCTTTATCTGTCTGTATTTTGACATGATGTTTAGCCTTATGGGTGGCTTTCTTATACTCTGGCTCCTGAACAGTTGAGTTTTTTTCTAAAAGCAAACAAACAAAAGACATCTACATTAACTATGTACAATCATCCTTAACACATTTTATTTATCTACACTGTGACACCGCTGCTACTGTCTTGGTCTTTTTAAAAAAGAGTCTTACTTATTGCGAAATCTTCTGCAACAATAGTAGACTGTACCTTTATCTGTCTGTATTTTGACATGATGTTTAGCCTTATGGGTGGCTTTCTTATACTCTGGCTCCTGAACAGTTGAGTTTTTTTCTAAAAGCAAACAAACAAAAGACATCTACATTAACTATGTACAATCATCCTTAACACATTTTATTTAGTTTACACTGTGACACCGCTGCTACTGTCTTGGTCTTTTTAAAAAGAGTCTTACTTATTGCGAAATCTTCTGCAACAATAGTAGACTGTACCTTTATCTGTCTGTATTTTGACATGATGTTTAGCCTTATGGGTGGCTTTCTTATACTCTGGCTCCTGAACAGTTGAGTTTTTTTCTAAAAGCAAACAAACAAAAGACATCTACATTAACTATGTACAATCATCCTTAACACATTTTATTTATCTACACTGTGACACCGCTGCTACTGTCTTGGTCTTTTTAAAAAAGAGTCTTACTTATTGCGAAATCTTCTGCAACAATAGTAGACTGTACCTTTATCTGTCTGTATTTTGACATGATGTTTAGCCTTATGGGTGGCTTTCTTATACTCTGGCTCCTGAACAGTTGAGTTTTTTTCTAAAAGCAAACAAACAATAATAAAGATGTTTTCATTTATGCAAGGATGTATTGTAAAATATTTGGTATTTACCACACACACACACACCTACACATAGATAACTATTACCTGACCCCCTCAATGCATCCTGAGATGACACAACCACAGGCCTTTTTAAAGAGGTCTTAGTTATTGCGAAATCATCTGTAAAAACAACAGCAACCCATATTTCAGAAGCAGCTACATGTTATTACCTTTAAATATTTTAAAACACAAAAAATAACTTACCCCAGTCTTTATCATCCTGATTTTGGAGTGGTCCCGATCGTATATTGTTATCCATTTTTTCACTTAATTTGTCGCAGGGGATATCTATACATGAAACATGTTTTTTTGATATGCCGGTTAGTTTATACATACGCAGACATGTAGGGGCAAGCCCGCCACCATGCATTGTATACTTATTTCTAACATTGGTCTGCAGCAGCATGGATGGGCAAACAGCTAGGCTAGTACATGAATATTTGACCTTGTATGATGGACAAACAACTGGATGCAAGAACCTCGCGGTCATACAGAAAGCAACCTCTAAAATCCAAGAACGGATGAAAAATGAAATTACACCATTGATAAGGATTTTACAGATCCGTTCTCCAGTTGAGGCAAGCCAGATTTTCGACAGGGTTATGAATGAGGCATTTTCAGATGGAGTTATAAATTTTGGCAGAATCTTGACTATTTTTCTTTTTGCAAAAATGCTGATTGAAAGTCTACAAGCATCAGACCTACACATGACTAGAGCAGACCTGGAACATTTTTCTACATGTGCCAGTGACTCTATGAGGCGGCTGAAAATTTTAGTGAGTTTTCGGACACATCGATAGTTATTTAAATATTGCATTGCCTTTATATTCTTTAAAACTGTTATTTATGTATTATATTGCAGGAAAATGGATCTGAAGACAAGAAACCATGGTTATCCCGCTACACTTTGAAGATATTAAGTGCCTGCAGATATTATTTCTCAGTAAAATGGTTGCTCTTGCCTGTTTGAAAATAAAATGTTTTTTAAAACTATACCTGGTCCCTTTTCTCTTTTTTACTTATGTCTCTTTCCCAAAGTTAATGGAACCTAGTGAAATTTTTTCTAAAACTATAAAATAGTTGCATACCACAGTATTAGAAATGCTGAAGGTCATGATTTAAAAGGAGAAATTATAATCATAGAAAATTAGTAAAGGAAAAGGCAAGTTTTACGTTATGAAGGGGAAAGACAGAATCATGTACATTGTATTTTGAATCATATGAATTACACCTTCGTATAACATTAGTTTTCTAAGAAAACATGTGCCTAAGAAATGTATGTGCCTATTTAGACATTTCTCTTAAATTACAGCAAAAAAAAAAAAAAACTAGCTATATCTACACAGACGTCAGACCCTTAGATAAAATACCCCCAAACATACAGGTAAATAATACTCACGTGTTTTTGTTGCGCTGTATCTGCAGGCCAGGTTCAGGAAAGAGCATATCCGCGCAGCGTCTTTTATAACCCCATGTCTGGGGCGTCTTCTATAATGATTGGTTCCCCTTGGGATAGTTTCTAATTGGTCATTAGATACATCATGTGACATAGGGCATCTCCACCCCCCACCACACACACCCCGCCCTACCCAACCAATAACGGGCTCCCCCTAGGGAGAGATTCTAATTGGACATTGGGGACATCATATGATATATGACCATGCCACACCCCCACCACCCCACCCACCCACCCACCACCCAAAGAACAAACAAAAAAAGACCCTGCAAATCAAGCTTTTTTAAGTATAATTAGTAAATTGTAGGTCGGTCATATTTATTAAAATATTCTAGAAGACGGTTTTAGGGTGTGTGCGTGATCTTCTATTGACCAAGGTTTGATTCTCCAACATCTGCATGAAATAAAAGTTATAGGAGCTCGAATAGGCAGGCTTTTATTGATTTAAAATTGACCTAATTTCAAGAGAGAGGTTATGGGGGGGGGGGGGAATTGAGGTTACATATACTGATCCCAACTTTTAATGGGGTAAAGCAAAGAAACCAAAACAAAAATAATAAAGTATGTCCTCTTTAAGCCACACAAACAAATTTGTGTGTGTGTGTGTGTGTGTGTGTGTGTGTGTGTGTGTGTCCAGTGTTAGGATGCCCCAATGTTGTGTTCCAGATGTAATTGTCCATTTAGAGATAGGGTATATTTCTTTTTGAGACCTATATATGGATCCTTGAAAAGTTCAATCACAACTTTTAAAGCACAGCTAAAACCTTTTTCTTTTTTTCCTAAAGCTTTTAAAACTTAATTTTATTATGATTTTATTAGAATGTAAGCCTATGCATTAGGGTTTTGCTATTTTATTGTTTTACTCTGTACAACAACAACATGTACAGTGATGGCGCTATATTATTATTAATAATAATAATCCTTAGGATTTATTACAGTTTGTAAAGCTTATTTTCTCACCCAAAAGCTAAAATGACAATTCAAGAATGTTTTGTTAGGACCAGTTTTTGTGCTGCAGTCTGGAAAAAGGCTGTTGATTAATTTTATTGTCTGTTGGGATTTTTAATATTACAATGTAGGGTGTCTCAGAAGTATAGAGTTTATTATTGGCTGAGGTTACTTCAGGTCAAACAATACGGTGGTTCTCAGAAACACTGGTTCTTGCATTTTATCTTCTAATCAAGATTAAGTAAAATTATAACGATGAGTCTATCACCTAGCCGATGTCACCTTTTAAGCCTCTTAGAATGTTTCCCCTGAGAACAATGGATCGTCACATTTAGGACATTTCCCCATCACCCACCCCAGACTAGGAATCTCAAAATGATGAGTCTATCACCTAGCCGATGTCACCTTTTAAGCCTCTTAGAATGTTTCCCCTGAGAACAATGGATCGTCACATTTAGGACATTTCCCCATCACCCACCCCAGACTAGGAATCTCAAAATGATGAGTCTATCACCTGGCCAGGTCACCTTTTAAGAATCTTAGAATGTTTCCCCTGAGAACAATGGATCGTCACGGAAACCTTTTAATCACATTCAGGACATTTCCCCATCACTCACCCCAGACTAGGAATCTCAAAATAAGGTGCTGTTTTTTTCCCCAGTCCTAAAAATAAATTTTTTAAAACATATTTATTTTGTGATATGAAACACTCAGCTATAAAAAAAAGAAGAAGTCTTTTTTAAAAACAACAACCCCCCTATTAGAGGTGGCTTTTATTGTGAAACTCATTACATGATATACAGCATTGTGATGTTTGGAACATATCTGATCTATGTCTGTACATATTCTTCTGGGTTTTTAAAGATTGCACCACCATCCGGTCATTTCTTTCCAAGTTTCGAGAATACAAGTCTTGAATCTGTCCAAATGTTAAACCCTTTGAGCGCTGTTGAAGAAAAAATATACAGTGGTACCCACAAACCATCGAATCTGGGGCTTGAACTTGTCTTGGTTGATACACAATCTTGGTTGCATTTTTTCTTAAAAATGACAAAATAGTTTTAGGAAATTGTTCATAGTTGGGGGGATGACCGTAGGAATCAAAAAATTCCCCTCCCGTGCCTTCTGTCAAGTAGATAGCCAACCAATGCTCTCCAGGTAATTTATGAGGATGTGTGTTCACCACCAATGATACAGGTCTCTGTTGTAACCGCAGTCTGGGTAGAATGTCGCAGGGAAACACGCCATAGAATGACCGTTTAGTATGGGGGTTTGAACTGAGTTCATGTGCTAACTGGATGCTATCCATGTTACATATAGTCAAAAACAACATTCCGGCGGTTATTAATCTGTATTAAGCTATCAAAAACTCCATAGACAATCATATTTATAGTGTCAGGCAGGGCTCTACTAAAGCGAAATTCAGCCCTCAGGTTTCCTGTTTTAATCAAAGAATAGTGGTCACCCCCCTCTTGATCGGGGGTTAGATCAAATGCAAACAGGGTGTAACCTCTGGCATACTCTTCACGGTTAATTAAAAGCGCCCGGTCTTTCATGTGTTTGCCAGCCGCCTGTACAAGGCTCATGTATTCTCTGACACAATTTCCGTCCTCAAAACACGGTTGAAAAGGTTTGGTGGGTATCTGTTCTCCATCCAGGTAAAGGGCCGCGAAATTGGTATTAAAATGTTGAAAATTAAATGGGTTTTTATGATAATCACCGCTATAAGAGTCATTGTCGACCATACCGATAATAACTTGCTTAGGTAATTGACCCAAAAACAGGTTTTCCTGATTGGCTACACGGCTCCCTCTAGGAATGCTAAACACTTTCATGCTGACACGGTCCACAGGATATTTGGCGTTAGAGGTCAGCAACGCTTCGGCATGGCCCAGACGTACACCTGGAGGTACTCTGACTTTTTTAACAAAAAGTGAGGCTGCCACAATCTGAAGTTTGAAAGGCCTATCTGCAACGTCAGACATTAAGCAGAAGGCATCTTTGCTCCGGGTAAGTTTGATTTTCACATCAACCCCATTTAAGAGCAGCTTTTCTTGGAAAAACAGGTCGGAGTGGAGATGACCCAATAGATCTATCTTCCTGCTTTGCGCGGTCAGATTTGCCCTTCTAATAAAACCAGTATTATCTCCCTCCAGATCCGCAGATTCATGTTCGCCAGCGATATCTTTGAAAAACAAGGCTGTAGAGAATTGTGTCTCCAAGGTAGCCTGACTGTAGTTTAGCACAGCTTCAAAATACCCTCGATAGGGATAGGAATTGTTGCTTTGGCTTATTAAACGATCGCCAAGTGTCACATCCAGCTGACTAAAGAGGGATGCTATTGGATAATTCACCAGGCCTACCTCCTCATTTACAGCGAGGTTGGTTCCGTCAGGATTGACAATTTTGCAACACACATAAAGCAAAGTGTTATTTAAGTCCATATAATCTTCCCCATTCCCTGGAATGTAGAAATCCAGTGGTGCAGAGTCTGAAAGGGCAGAGAGAGGGGGTACCTCTATAAACAGGCTTCTCTCAATACTGGTCTGTGTTGGGCCAATGTTGAATAAATCAAGTTCAGATTTAGCGCATTCTTCAGAGCCGCAGTGGATGAAAGCCATGGCGATGATTTTAAAATATATCTCTTTTAGCTGTAACAGACCGTCGTCTCTTTGATACAACACGTCTCTTCTGACGTTTCTTTCCTCTTGGTCGTTTTCTTTTAAGGGGGCGGGGTGGTCCAACCAATCTAACCCGTGAGGCCTTTCTTTTTAGAGGGCCCCGCCTTTTAATGTACAGCAGGCCTGATCCGTCTTGCGGTGTTGGGGTGTTCACTCTGTTCAAAACCTCATGTGTAACATGTCCTATCATGTCTTTAGCAATATTACGTGCAGCAGTTTTTGCATGGGGTTTAATGATGTCTATACCTCTTCTCAACAGGGGCATAGCTTTTCGGAAAAGGCTTCTGAAAATACCACCAAGCCCTGCGCCATACATCACGGGGGGCCCATGGTAACCAGGCAATGCATAGCCAGCCTGTGCCTTATAATAATTCCTATAAACAGCTGGATCACCATAGCTTTTCAGAATGGCCATTTTTTTAAAATACAAAAGCTCTCCGTGGGCGAAAGTGCAACTTCACAGACACCTTCCCAAAACAAAATGCTACGTTTTTGTTCTGGTCGTTCTTTATTTCTATGGTGATGGTGTCAATGTGGTCCTTGATTACAGGCAGGTAGTGTGGTTTGTCATAACCAATGGTTACACAGCGGTTGTTCTTTCCACTCACGGGTACGCAACGCAGTAACGGTACATAATAGTCTCCTACTATCTGGTGCTCCACTATATCTGTGTACACGTATAAGGTATTAAAGCCCTGGGTAATGTCCGCATGAAAAGGGAATTCTTTGACTGGCATACCAGGCTTTGCGCCTAATATGTGGGCCAACTCTGCATCACATTGAAAGATAACACCTTCTTCGGGGTTTAGACTGACTTTTCTAGTCACAGAGTCGTACTGTAGGACCACTTTATCCCCCCCATATATAACTTTGTTCATCGCATTAATCAGCTCGGGGATGTCTGCATAATAACCATTGCACACAACTAAATGATGCATACTTCCCTTGTCAGAAATGTCAAATCGTGCGCAGGTTGTTAGAGTCTCCCAGGTGTGTGGATACTGTATTTCAGCTAACCCCACTTCCCAAGGCCCCTGGAGATCCAGAGCTCTTGCTAGTTGTATAGTGTATGCAGAACTCTTGTTATTTGGAAAAGCTGAAGCACAGGCGTTGCTGGGCAAGGTAACGTAAAAC
>NC_086171.1:79831330-79832507 GCF_023053635.1 Elgaria multicarinata webbii | reverse complement strand
TTGCTGTTGTTGCTTCTATCGGGGTAATTGCTTACCCAAAATATAGCAGAGTGCGAAATAGCAGCAGCGTAGAGTCTGGAAATGGTTTCAGCTTGAATTTAGGAACAAAAGAAGCACTCACGGTCTTTGGTCAGTAAGAAGCTTTACTGACACTAAATAAATTACTTACAGAATAAATGGTCATATATACAGTCCTTTCACCTACAGTACAGCAACAACGTAGCAGTATAACATCAGCAGTAAGTTCCAGCAGTAAGTTCCAGCAGTAAGTTCCAGCAGTAAGAAGCCATATAACATGGACTTCTTAAATACACTTTTCTCCTTGGCCCAATTAACCAATAGTCTCTTCATCTTGTACATCTCGTACCGCACGTAGGCCAGGGAAGAATCTGCTTCATACTGGACTTCTCCTGGCAGAGACAATCTGGCCAAGGACATCTTTTTAACTCTTTAGAGTCCTTTTCCTTCTGTGGGTAAAAACCTAACCACAACACCCTTTCATTTTTAACTACAGAAAAAATACAATTTACATTTCATTACATTTCACCTGTAAGAAATCAACTTTACATGTTTACAACAATCCCAACATTGTGTACATTTCTCTGTGTGTTACATTTCCCAGAGACTTATTTATATGTAAGCTTTTCTTTTCTTCTTCTTCCAAGCACTGTTGAAAAAAACTTTGTGCTTTGGGGCGTTGAATTACTTTGCAATCTTCCAACTTGCAAACTTTCAGCAATTTTAAAACTTTCTGCTTCTGGCTTTTTTTAGGTAATTTCCTTTGGAAACTTTTCTACCTCTACACCAAGGTAACACCTAACTTTCCCCAGAGACTTCAGTTTCAACCCTTCCTGCAGCTTTGGGCTGAGTTTTCTTGAATGTGGTCTTGGGAACTCCCTGCCACCAGTAGACGAACCACTAGCTCCACAATCATGTACTCTTTTGCTTGCCCCTTTGCATACAGACACGTGTGTTTGAAAACACCCCCTTTCAGTTTTCGCTGCCTGAAAACACTTTTCTTGCTCTTGTTCAGACAATTTCAACACACCACTGTAACTCTCGGGTTCAGACTTCACACAACAAACACTGAATTCATCTGAATACTTTAAAGGTGGAATTCCTTTGTTTTTTCTTTGTGAACGACGAGGTACACTGGCAATTTCTTCCTCCCTTTCAT
>NC_086171.1:79623830-79651330 GCF_023053635.1 Elgaria multicarinata webbii | reverse complement strand
TAGAGCCACTTACTTCTTCTTTTTGTTTAGAGCAGCCCTTCTCCATGGTTTTTTGTTCATTTTGTTCCCCATGGTTTTTTGTTCATTGAATATAGTATTATGGGCTCTTGAAATGCCAGTCTCCTATGCTCTGTACATACCATAGCAGACTCGTGTTTGTGGAGAAATGTGTTGGGATTGTTTTCATTGAACTAAACATCCCTTTTTCTCTGCCTCCACCACCCCCACTGTTTGTTTGTTTTTGTTTATTTTTCTGACATTCCTTCTGCAGTTCCATTTTTATTGGCAATATATTTTTTGAGCCAACAGGCTATATTGTGTAAGACATTTAAAAGATAATGTGTGCTGTGAAATAACAGATAACTGTGAAATAACAGAGCTTGTTGAAACAAAATGGCTATATCAATTTGCCATAAGATGTTTCCTTACAAATAGATTAATAGCATGTATTTATATATTTGTAGCATGTATTTGAGTTTTAGCATGTATTTGAAATAGTTTTAAAGCTTGAAACCTACAGGGTATTTCATTGCCTGGTTAGTTTAAATCAATATGTGAAATTCAGACATCTCTACTACTTCCACAGCCTCTTGACTTTTGTTGCACAAAAACTATGTGGGTGTTTCTATTAACATTGAATATTTTCATAATTGAGAAGGGTTCTTTCTTCTTATTTATTTTGTCATATATTAACACATCTTTCTAGTAAACATTTCTTTGTACAAGCCTATGGTAAAAGCATTTATATTAAGACTGATAGTTGGATTTCAAATATTATAATGTATTAGATACCTCTCTGTGATATTAGAAAGCTGAGAATGCTAGAAGACATGGAAAATGAAGCCCTATTTTTATTCAAGTACCCACTGGGCACACAGGTATCGTATTAACATATTTCCATTAACCTCCACCTTGTTCAAGAGACTGTTCTCTGCAGTCAGCGTAACTTAATTGTGGGACTTCAGTAAATAAAACCCTGTGGAAATACTGTTGAGGTGCACATACATTTATTACCAGATAGCCCCTTGGGTAGTTCTAGAAGCCAGATCAATGAATTTGGAGTTATATCAAAGCACAATATATTGCAGCAGCAGCAGCAACAACAACAACAACAACAATAATAGAATAACAAAATTTTATTAGTTTCCGTTTTTAAAAAAATCACTGCAAAGCGACACCTTCATTTGGGGGTCTAACAGGAATACCTCAAGAAAGTTTGACAAACCAAAGGTACATAAATTGAACATCTTATAGGCAGCTAATTATTGTTTACAGCTCACTTGGGATGAATATAATTTGGGGAACTGCTCAAGTAGAAATATTTATACTAATAAGTTTCTATTTTCACTATCCTCTAGGACAGCGGTTCTCAACCTGTGGGTCGGGACCCCTTTGGGGGTCGAACGACCCTTTCACAGGGGTCGCCTAAGACCATTGGAAAACACATATTTCCGATGGTCTTAGGAAACTGTATTGACTGAACTATGTCATGTATCATCTTTTGTATTATTAAAGCTATTGTTATGTATTATTTTCATTAGCAAACCATCCCATGACAATGAATCGTGTAGAGAAGAACGAAAATAATTTTATGGTTGGGGGTCACCACAACATGAGGAACTGTATTAAAGGGTCGCGGCATTAGGAAGGTTGAGAACCACTGCTCTAGGATTTCACATCCTTTGGTTTAAGCATCTATATGGTTTTAGTCATTTATGTGGTACTTATCAGAAACATTTCTCAAAATGCTTTCTTTTACAGTGATTTAGCTAATGCTGGGAGAATGAAATTTTTGCTGATCACAGGTATAGTTGTCAGGGGTTAATGTGAGCCAGAGCTGTCAGCAGCTTAGCACTGGAAACTTTTTCCTATCTTAGGCATGAGTCATCATAAAACATTTCAAGTTACAAGTATGAAAAAGATGTAGGTTGCTATGGTTCAATTAGAGGGGTGTAGAAGAACCCAAAATTGGGGTAATACCATTCCTTTTGGTGACATTTTAATTTACATGCACAGGAAGGTTGAATGATATTGACAGTCATTTCCTGAGTAACATGGGCTTCCAGGTGTTGTTATTTCTGTAAACGAACAATTCAAACAGGGTGTGTGTCCAGAAAAACAAAAAACAAAATCAAGGGTAATAGCCAATGGGACCCTACCATTAATGACATGGTGCTACTGTAAGCTAATACTCACACAATGCAACTAGTTTTATTTATTTATTTCATTTATGCCTTGCCTTTTTTCCCCTCCAAGGAAGGAAAAACGACAACAGAGCAGGTAAGTGGGGTGGGGTAGGGGGGGGCTTGCCTGGAGGCACCCCCCTACGTTCCCCATCCTGCTGTCCCAGCATTCCTGACCATGGGACATACTGACTTGCAATGATAGATCATCGCAGTCCAACACCTTTGGAGGGCACCAGGTTGGGGAAGGGCTGCTCTAAACAAAAAGAAGAAGTAGGTGGCTCTAAGTTGTTCGTCATCAGTTTTCCACAACCCCACAGTCACCTCTGCATATCCTATTCTCCATCCTGTCCTCATGGTTTATCTGCTTTGGCAGAATGAGAATTTCACTGGTACTTTCTGCCTCCTTAGGGAGGATGTGGCGTTAAGGCTGGCGAGCCTTAACTCCCAATTTCCCTGCTTTTTGGTGCTTGGTGGAAAAGTGTACGGCCTTAACGTTGTTTTTTAAACCGTAGGTTTTTTGTTCATTGAATTTCATGGCTTTTTGTAAAGGATGACCAGATATTGTATAGTTGACAACCAAACCAAAGTCACTCAGGATATCACATCAAGTTGAGATCTAATATGAAATCTCAGCTACTTTTATGTGTTTAACTTACTTTTTAGATTAATAAATAAGCACCAGAAATTATGCTATGACAATATTCACTTGAACTTTTCAATTGCCAGTATCTAGAGATAAAAGTTTTTCATATCTCAATCATGAACAGGAAGCATTTCATTTTTTAGGTTGTTATTGGAAAACAACATGATAAATTGTTCTACTGCAATTAAAAATTCCTGATTAGTTCTGGAAGCACACAAGATGATAAATAAAAGTATTCTATATTAGAATAAGTTACACTTTAATATTTGTAATTATTTAGAACAGTACAGTTATAACATTAAACCTTCAACTAAATACTATAAATGTAAATTGGTTCTGATCATGCAGTGTCTTCTTTGGAATTGAAATACATGTGTCTGCAATAAAATGAAAATAAAAGATATTAGAATTTAATATTCAGCTTTCAGAGTTTGAGCAATAATTTTTTAAAAACTATGATTTGAAATGGAATGAAAGCAGATGAATTTTTAAAATTAACTACATTCCATAATTTTTGAAAAGACTTGTTATTTTTCAAAATAAATCTAATATAATATTCAATGAAATATGTATTATTATTTCTTTATAATACTGTTCTTATTTAACATGGATTTGCAAGATTAAAAAGTGTAATAAAATGAAAACACTGTACCAGTGTCAGGTTCATCATTCTCTTGACTTGATTACTCTTGGCTGCTGGCTTCCAATGGACTTTCATGTGTTACTACAGATAGAGGATGACAACATAAATAATACATAGTTTGGAAATAAATTTGGAAGGAATTTATTATGTTATATTTATCTTTAAATAGTAATAAATTTTAATTTAAAATAATTGACATTCTCATAAACATCAAGGATTTTAATTTTTATATCAATAGAGAAAATACTAACCTTGAATTGTTTCCAAAGATTAAGAGTTTTCACAGACCTCATCTTCATTTCATTTCATATGGGTTGCTCAAGTGGCAATGTTACTTCTTCTGTAAGATAGGGAGGAATTTAAACACATTTACATCAAAAATATAAAATATTTTAACTTCTAATTATAAATCAGAAGTACGTATTTTACAAATAATGATGTTAAATTATAGAATATTTTAATTTAAAAAGAAATAAAATAAACTAAAGAAATATTTGGATTTTTGAAAGGAAATAATTAGTACAGCTGTGGTAAACTTTGTCAGAAAATAATAAATTATAAATTATCAGTATAGTAATTGGAAATCCAACCTTCACAAAAAAGAATGAGTGGAATAAAGGCGTTGTCCTCCAGAGCTTTACTTCAGCAGTATACAGCAAGTCACACAGGAAATAAACAGTTGTTGCTGGCGTGGAGAGATATTTGACTCGACAAGGAAGGAGAGTGAACGATCATGTGACATGAAAAATGCAAAAGAAGACAACATAATAAAAGTTTAAAAGGGTTAGAATGATCAGAGAATGTACAAGTGATCAAATAAGTCGTTGAACCTGGACAAAAGACATTCACTTGTATAAATTTATTAATCTTTAAACACATTCTTTAATATTAATGAATACTTCATATATGAATTACATAAATACTAACTGAAGTATACTAATCACTGTAAAGGTGTCTCAGGAAGGTTACCTTAGCTGTCACTTAAATGGCTTTCCTGAACTTACTTGTCAATGGAAAAGTGACTAAATAACCTAACAGTAACAGTATAATTTCATTGTGGTGATGAAACGTGAGAAACGATGAGATGACAGACAAGAATGGATTTAAAATATGGTCCACATTTATTGAAAATCTGCAGAAAGGATGTAGACCTAAGCAGGCATCAACTATTGGCCTCCCTTGAGGCCCTTCAGGGATTGGGTGAAGCAATCACAGCTTGTATCGTGGTGCTCATGTATTCATCACTATACTTGCTTTCCCCTTTTGGGGTTGGGAGGCCTTCCAGTGTCAACACCCCTCATGCCGCACGGCTCTGAGTGGTTTGAGGAGGGTTGGCCTCAAAGGTAAGCTGTATCCCCCTATCTGGCTCAGCTGTGCTCTCAGTGGTTGGCAGTAATAGATTACCTCTCACCATAAATGGTGCCTATGAATGCTCACCAATTCACACGTCACCCAGATGTTTGCCCCTATCCATCAAAGAGAGAGATAAGCCTCAGCTTACACTGTCTCCCCCCACCTACCTAAAATGGCATCCCTAAGACACTTTCGCATTTTAGTTATAAAGATATCATTGCGAAGATCAGACAAATGCACTCTGTCATTCCTAAACAGCTCCCTACAAGATCTAACAATATTTAGGTGCTGAATGCCAACATCCCTGTGAGAAATCTATTTCTTTAAGATTTCCAAATTGCCTCTTCTCAGTGCCCTTTGCAAGGTGAGGGAGTTGTTGGTGTCTCACCAGATGAGCCTGGGCAACATGCAGGACCATATGATAAATACACCAGGCCAACGTTGATGTAAGTTTTGGAAATCTACAATGGCTTGTAGAATAAGGGCCTTGCCCTTCAGCAAATCGACATCATTTCCCCCCAGGTGTATTAGCAGGACTTGTGGGTGGGTGTGAGCCACATGCTGTTGTAGTAAAGTGGGGAGAAGACTCACCCACTGCATGCCACATCTGCCAAGCCATCAGATAGATGTCAAGTGCCTCATGCTGAGTTGCATTCTAAAGCTCAACCTGGATGCCCTCCTGCTTGCCCAAAAGACAATGCTGTGGCCACGGTGAAGTGCAACACACTTATAAAGGTTGTATTGAGTGTGCTATACTATACTGTTTCCCCTCTTCTGCTGCTGAGCCTGCATAAATCCCACCTGTCCCATATGAAGCCAAAGCAGAGGAACATAATTCTCAATGTTCCCTTTTCAGCACTAAAATATAAATGTTTTTGAGATGTTTTGGTAATCTTTTCTTCTTTGAGACTTTGTCATCGTTGCACACATACCACCCATCTGTATACTTCAGCCACACAATGTAGTGACCAGAAGTCATGTTTTTCCCTATGTGGAATATTGCTGCATGAGTGCTATATGTGTAATTATTAATTATTACATTGCCAGAATTATATCTGCTTATTTTAACATTTCTTTTCTCAAAATGAGAATTGAATGAGCAGATCATAATAAATAGGTACTGTGGTGCCTGAGTCAATACAATTGATTGTGTACACAAAACATGACATTGTCCACATTGTTCAGATTCTATTTGGGAATGGAAGAGATTCTTAAAGTCAAATTGTGATGAGGAAGGGCTATGTAATATTAGGAACCACTCATTTTCAAAATGGCTCTGTGTTTCAGATGAACACCTTGGACAAGTTGTGTTACTCAGGTATGATACAGAGAATATATCTCTGATGATTGTTCCCTCAGTCTCTAAACAGTTTAAGATAGACAGAAGGAACTCACTTGCATCTTGCTGTTCTCTCTGAGAAAATAGAACTTGACCTAACTGCTCATCTACAGTTTTTCGAAGCTCAGTGGAACAAAAAGAAGTTGCAGTCTTGCTCCTATCACCTTCCAGTAGGTTGCAAATTGCTTTGCTGACACGTCCCTCACTTTGCTCTCTAATCTTTTCCATTAGTGAAGGTATACTCAAGAGTAACTGTGCAATTACATTTGAATAGCAGTTAACACCTGTTTTATTATCAAAGCCAACTGGATTCTCATTAGAGATGGCTTCTAATGTTTTTGTCACCTTAGCCCTTTTTTCAGGCAAATCCTGTGCATCACTAATATGCTTCTCTTTCTTTCTTTTTCTTTCTACTGGTTTTTCAAATAGAGGAAGGTGTGGTTGAAATGCACTACGTAATCTATTGTACTCATCAATGCATGACCTGTCACAATTTGCCTTTAAGTAGTCAATTCCCAATATATGTAGACCTGTGACCTTTCGTACTCTGGACAAAGCAACATATGTCATGCCATCTTTAAAAACAGCTTTTCCCACATCGACAATTACATGGTCTAGTGAAAGTCCCTGAGATTTATGTATTGAGACTGCATATGAAGTAATTAAAGGGAACTGTTTTCTCTTAATATAAGTATCTCTAATCAATGGAAACTTTACTTCCACTCTGTTAATTATCTGTACTTGCTCTATCTTATCAAATTTAACAAGTATTTGTTCTACTTTTTTATTGTAGACATCATACTTGAAATCTATGACATGTCCCATAGCTCCGTTGACTAGTCCTGTGTGAATGTCTAAGTTACGCCGCAACATAACACGTCCTTTTTTCCCAACCTTCAGCAGTGTTTCAAGACCTGCAGTTCTTGAAATATCTGTTTCTAAAGATGCTATTTTTCTATTAATTTCATCCTGCATTGCTGATGTAATTAATCTACTATCTACTACATCAACTGCAGGAATTGATAGAATGCCTTCTGTGTCTTTCAGCAACATAAGTTGGTTGAACTTATGACACTGTTGTACAGTTGGCATTATACACACAGGAATTGTACTTCCACACATGAGTGAAGTAAATAACTCTGTGGCATGTTCAAGTACAGTGTCGTCGCCTGCAATAATCCTCCTATCTAGCTGAGATCTGTCAGTATCTGTAAGTCTTCCAACTCTTAAGTGGTTTAGTAGTAAACTATACTCCTCATCATCACTCTGTCTCATATTCATCAGCAATTCTTCATAACAGAAAAATCTCCAAAGATTCACATGTCCAATACATCCAATGCTATTTCTTGCCTCACTATTCCTTAAACTTTCAAAGATAGGCCTCCCTTTTACAGGGGTAAGCTGCAAAAGATCACCTAGGACAACAAGATGCTTGTTTCCAAACAGTGTGTCATCATTACTCTTCATAATTTCCTGCAACCTCAGATGAATATGTGCGAACATCAAATTTGAAACCATACTAATTTCATCAATGATCAAAAGTAGTAAAGGTTTAATAACTTTCCCTACCAATTCAGCATTAAATTCACATAGTTTTCTATACTCCATCTTATTTCCATGCTCTACAGGAAGCATGAGAAGGCGATGCAGAGTAACTCCTCCAATATTATATGCTGCTAATCCAGTAGGAGCAGCAACACAGCATGACTGACCTGATCCTGTTACCTCTAGCACAAATGTCCGTATGGCATTTATGAGAAAGCTTTTCCCTGTTCCTGCTGATCCACTAATGAACATCAGCAATTGTTTGTTATCTGTACAATCACATTTCTTCTCTATATGTAAGAGGCTATGCTGAATGACTGCAGTGACCTTGTCATATATCTGCCTTTGGTCTTCGTTCAATTGACTGACAATATCTTCTAAATTTTGTCTCCCTTCAAATTGAACAGCTATTGCACTACAGACATCATCCATATTCTCTCCCACTCCTTCCTGTGCTACTGCTTGTCCCAGAAGTGGGTCATTTTCACTAAGATGTTCACTGCCCTGAGAATCATGAACTATTTCATTTTCTGTATGAGTAATCATTTCATCCTCTTTCTCTAGCATCTCCTTATACGTCATAAAAGAAGTGTTGCTATTCAGAGTAGGAGCATTACATCTGTAACTTTCCTCATAGCTCTCATACTGACCTAGAAGTTCTGACTCATCTCTCCATGGTTTAAACATAAAAAGCATAGAAAAAAAATAATGCTCTTTTTTTTCTATGGTCTTTAGAGACAATGGTAGATGATTTATTACCCATGGTTTTTTGCGTTTCACTAAACATCCACCCACACCTTCTACACCAAAGCATCCTCTCTCTATATTCTCTTGTGTTTCTAAATGAAAATCATAATACTGAGCCACCTCATAAAGACAACTAGTTTCCAATAGGCTTGAACGTTTTGGGTAGTACACATCTATCAAATTAGGTTTTAAAATTTCAGTGCTGTGTGGATCATTTTCTGCTATGTTCTCCAGGTCCTTTTTATTCTTTAGCACCCTTCTCCTATATTGCTTATACTGCACTGGCAAGAACCGAATGCCATCTGACTTTCCATATAGCATTGTGCCAGACAGTCTATCGCTGGCCTCATACGCACCACACTCTCTGTGTGTCAGAGTTTTTAAACCAAAACTCCAAAGACGAGAGGATAATGACTGATTTTCTCCAATGTCTTGCCAAACATTTTGCAAAGCAGACTTCTCATGCTTGCTAATATATGCAGTTACATATCTAGCCAATGCCATACAATTGTCTGCTATAAACTGTACATCTATGTTAGCCTGCCAAATCAGTAGAAGTGCAGGGTTGTAGTCATTGATGTATATCTCTGATTTTGCACGTGGCAAATTGTAAACACGTTTTGCAGATTTGCATTTTAACCTATGTCTAATGGAAGAGAAAACGTCATTAATTTCAAATTTCCTTGTATTTTTTCTGGGAAATCCAAACCTACAACGCACATAGAATCGATTCTCCTTTTTCAAAATCCTACGGCATGTCCTGTTGCATCTATGCACTTGAAAGTCAGCCACAAGCTGCTGAAGTACAGGACTTTCCATTTTTTTAGGCATTCTGCATGTAACATACTTTGAAATAAAAGCTTCAATCTCTTCATTAGTATTCTTCCCTAAAACTGGAGCATTGTCAACCCAAAGAACCATGTGAATATGTGGAGCTCCACGGCTTTGATATTCCACTCTCCAAAAATAATGACTAACCACACCTAAAGGTGCATTTGTTTTCTGGAGGAGGAAGTGGAGCATTAACCTAAATCTTTTATGAAAGTGCCTAGAAACATTAACAGGATCCAATGAACAAAGTTCCCCGGGTGTCAACTTCTCAATGTTAGGGATATCTCTGTTAACCCACCTCAATAAATCCAATAGCTCATTCCATGAGTACTCAGCACAACTAAATGTAACAAACCAAGTTGGTGGGCCAAAATTTCGTAGCATACACTGCAGCTCTCCCTGACGCCTATACCAGTATTCTTTAGTCCCTCGCATTGTAGACATGATGTTTTGTAAATTTGCCTGAATTACTGCATCTTTACTATTAATTAGATCTAACATTTTTTTAGCAGTCATCCCATGAAATTGATGCACCATGCTCAATGTATGTGAAATACTAGCTGAAAGAGCACTTAGTTCACTTTCCCAAAAAGTATGGAACAAATATTGATGATTCCTACGGAACCTTGAATCTTCACATTCGAGTCTAGCTCTCCTATATTCATTTTTGGTAATTTTTTTTGGCCTGTCATCATGAAGTCCTCCAGTTCCACAAGGAAACAGGTCTGGAAAGCACTTTGCTTCCAGTGTTTTCTCCCAATAACTAATTGGAGTACTTTCTATTGTATGCATCTGATACAAGTCAATGTTATCTCCTACAGGATCTTTTCCATGCAATGGATGGATAGTATACTCCTCATAAAGATTGTCCACTGACAAATCAACTTTTTTCAACATGGCAGTAGTATCATTACCAAGCTCCACCTCATCAGTAGAAACATTTGCCTCCACATCAATCTCATTGTACAATGGATTGCATTGCTTTAAGTACTGCAGTGCAAGCTTTACTTTCCCCATATCTACCAACGCTTGCCAGATTACATTTTTCTTTGTTGCTACTCCATTTACAAGAATGAACAGATTAGCAGATAGATCTGTGTCCCTGTTTACTACATCTATATTCTCCTGTAAAGGAAGAGGAAGATATACAACTTTCCCCTTAATGGCCCGAACTAATTCTTTAGCAGGCAAATTACCACTTTTTGTATTCAATCTAACCACTGTTTGAAATGGTTTCACTAGTTGAATAAGTATTTTTTCATAAAGGTTTAATTCCTGTAACTGTTTTGGCACAGGATCCAAACCCATGCCATTTAAAGTACTCCTGCCAGGTAAAGTGCCACAGTCAATTTTTTTACAGCAGTAAAAACATGCATAGTAGCCATTACTTGCCACCACAAAATTATTGTGAAGCAAATGGTAACCAACTATTTCCCTCCATAAGTCATTCTTCTCCACAACTTTATCTATATCTATTTTTTTCACCTGATATACATAAAATAATCTATGACAACTGATGCAAACCCTATCAAATAGAAGGTGTTTGCCCTTTTCAAATAGTACAATTTCATCTTCAAACTGTGACATCACTACTGTTTCCTTTGGAATGTTCTCATATTCAGAACTCTCTGATTCATCTTGAAGCACAATATTCTCAGTTATATTTGCTTTTGGACACAATTCATCTGCAATGAATGTTCTAATGTTCTCTATGTTGCCTTTATCAATCACTGCTTGAAACTTACACTCTAACAATACTAATGACCGAGCATAATATATTTGTCTCAAAATCGAAGCAGTCCAATTGTGGTGCACAGCAATCATTCTGAAATGCCGTAACACACTTTTACATTCATTGCTGTCATAGCAAAGTAATGAATGCCCCCTTCTTGCAGTAAGACCACATCTTCTACAAACATCTATTGATTTTAATTGTCGTTTTTTTGCTTGCACTGTTGCTTTGGAAAATTTGAGTAGGAAATTGTAAATTGTACTTAAAGACCTTGTTGGACGAACACATGCATCATCACAAGGCCAGTTTTTAAGTACATTGAATGCATTCTCCTTTGCATTGTCTGGTAATACATTCCTCAAAAAATGGATTTGTTTTCTTTTCAAACTTACTGCATTTGGTGTAACAGTTAAAACCTCTGTTGAACATTGCAGTGGTTCACTTCCAGTTTCAGCAAAATAAGGTTGCCTCCACTGGCTATGAATCCATTCTCCTCCAAACACCTCACAGTATGTCTCTATACTAAGTTCTCTTTCTTCCAACTCAGTCAACCTCACACATTGAAATCGTGCATTTATTCCACGGACAGCTAAGTTAATTCTACTTATTAATGACTGCCTTAGATTTTTTAGATGCTGGACAAACTGCCTGACTTTAATCCTTGCCTGAAACTTTGCAAATGGCTTAGTCACTAATTTAAATGACACATGAAGTATGTTATTAATAATCTTATTTTGAATTATTTGTGCTGCATACCTTTTTTTCAGAAACAGAAACTGATATTGGGCTTTAACTGACAACCTATTCACTGTATTTACTCTCCCACTTGTATTACTATATCTCTTTTGCTGTGTCTGTTTTTTTTTCCAAAGGCGAACATTGGCCATCCTTAGTGTTCTATGTTTTGAATAATATGCTTGATGTTTTGTTTGCAGTGTTTGATGTTTTGTTTGCAGTGTTTGATGTTTTGTTTGGCATGAGTGTACTGGTACCTTATGTTTCTGTAATTCATACCTATTTTTTCTTTTCAATCGACGTTGCTGTTTCTTTGTGAGCATTCTTCCTTTATACTCTTGCTTGGGTAAGAAACCTAGAATAATAATAATATTCAAATTTCAAAAAATACCTTTTAATTATTAAAAACAGTCTTTCATGCATACTGGAAGCTTACATTCATGGAATTATTCAATATAAACATTACAATATGGAACATATCCTTACAACTAAATTTTATAATGTACAGTTGTTTTAAAATATTTTTTAATTTTTAGTTAATATTACAGTTCTTACATTTCTAATATTACCCTGTAACTACAACTCATGCCTCTTATTTTATCCAAGAATATACTTCCTTGTTCTGAAAATTGATTGTACACTTTGTAGTGATTCACTATATCTTGAAACTTTATTAGAAAAAAAAGAGATGTATGCAATAGAAAATACTGTGCATTATTAGCTGTATTATGGCATCCTCCAGTTTCCTGCCCCCCAAAAAAGATATCTTGAAAATTACTGTGTAATCCTTATGCTAGAATAAGTTCCATTGAGTAAAATGGAAGTAACTTTAGGTTAATAGGCATAGTGTTGAACTGAATGTTTCAATAAGCAGTCATTTAACTGTTTTTTTTAAAATATCTACTAATAATTAATCAACTGTTAGTATCTTCATCAAATCACAATAGCTGTTTTCCCCTTATTAGCCAAAAGCTATCAATACCTGGCATATCCAATGGTCCACATATTTTTATAAGCTACACTTTATTTTTGAAAATCAGCACATAATATTCTTTAAATTTTCTCTATAAGTAATGGATTTCTAAACACAGAGATTTCAAAAGTGTTACACTTATTGTTGCCAACATTTTAATCACACACTGCACAATGGAACTTTAAGAGCTATTTTGTTTTCAAGCAGTAGAAGATGGTAATGCTGATTTCTCTCATTTCAGTTTACTGATAGAAGAAGTTTATAAAGTTTATGTCTGTGCTATGTAAAGATTAATTTACGATTTTTGTAGGCTTTATTTTTTGTACCAAGACCAAATAATCAATAATAATTGTACTTACTAATATTTAAGAATTACAAAATATTTCAATAAATATTACTCACAACTGTGGAGTTAGTTCACATATATCCAGATGACTGATAATTCTGCACACTGGAATTTCTCAGATATTATTTCCCCACCTTTAACAAAATAAAAAGTATTAGGAATAGCATTATTGACTATTATAGAATATTTCCATGAACTTTCTCCGAGCAATTGACTGAATATTAAGCTATCATTCAATGCATTGAGCTAACTTCAATATCTAGTCAAGGACATTTTATTATTTTATATAAGCATTCAACCTACTTAATACTCTTCAGGGAAATATGAATGTAATGTACAATTACAATTTCAGAACAGCACATAATACAGTTATTTCTCAGTTGCAAGTATAAAGCCACTATATATGGGACTTTAATTTTGCCACATTAGCTTAATCCTCCTTTCATTCCATCACCGCCCCATTTTGTGATGTTGTGTGACATATAAGCTACAACAATGGATATTTTGGTAATTACAGAATGGAAAGCAACATGTTACTCTTCATATGTGAGAGCAGGACAATAATGTGTCAATTACATCAGTATAATTGCTGAAGGAATCTGTGGGAGTTATAACACTGCAAAGGATGCAGGTTTGTGTTGCAAAATAGAGAGTGAGAGCTAGTGTGGTGTGCTGGTTACATTTTTGGTCTGGGAGTCAGGACATCCAGATTCTACTCTGCAGTCAGCCAGGAAACAGACTAAATTACAGCCTAGCCTACTTCACAGGGTTGTTCTGAAGATAAATAAATAACCAATACTAAGTATTTTGGCACCCCATTTTTAAACTACAGCCATGTAGGAAAACATAAAGCAGTCTTGATTTAGCACTCCCACATGATAGTTTGTTGATCACTAGCTACCATTAACACACACAAAATCTTGTCAGAGAATACTTCAAAAAGTTATCAAAAGACCTTAGACTCTTCTACTTTACTTCTTTTTCTTCTTCCCAGTCGTATATCTGCAAAAGATTAGCAATCATGTAAAGACATTTTAAATATCAAAGAAATTATAAATAATTAATATATTCTCAAATATCCATTTCTCATGCTATTAGTATTGAAATTATCAAGAACAAATCTAATCAGAACTACAAAAATACAGACTCATACCAAGTTGGAAATCTCCACCACAGAAATGAGGACTGTCATGGCAAATAACCTCCTATTTATATAAATATGTCTCAATTTGATTCGTCCAATGAAAGCAGAGTATGAATATTTGATGAGCAGTTAACTGCTCTGCTTTAACATCCCATAATGCTGTTTCCTCATATGTTAACCAATGAATAAATTGAAAATCAGCAAAAAAGCTGTGACAACCTATATTTTGAATAAATAAATTCTTGCACAAGAACCAATCAGAGTCATATAGGATATATTCAAATCACCACCCCAAATCCTGTTTCGTCCACTCCATCTTCAAACTTACCAATTAAAAATTAAAAACATCTCTTCAAAAAGTATGAAATACATGCCACTGTAGATGACCCTTCCCATCCATTTAAATATTGATACATTCCATCTTGATACCCACTGAAATACAGTAACTATCACTGGGCAGAATACAGAGATACAGATGCATGATTAACCAATGACTGCCTAGCGCTGGGCAGAGATACAGATGCATGATTAACCAATGACTGCCTAGCGCTGGGCAGAGATTTAGATGCATTATTAACCAATGACTGCCTAGTGCTGGGCAGAGATATAGATGCATGATTAACCAATGACTGCCTAGCGCTGGGCAGAGGTACAGATGCATGATTAACCAATGGAATAGTCATTATACATGCTTTTAATGTCATCCACCCAAAACAAAAATGTTGCTGAAAAATGAGACACTATATCTTGGCATAACCTATCAAAGTACTCTGAGAAAATGACCCATACCACACTCAATGGACCTGTTCAGACAGCACAGTAAGCCATAGTTATGCCACTAATCCTTCTGCAACAAATGGTCAGTCAGCATGTTTAAACTGTACTGATCTAGACACCACGGTTACAAATGGTTCACATGACACTCTAACCCATAATGTTTACCTCAAAATGCTTAACCATTGTAGTTTACCATGCTATCTGAACAGCGTCAGTATGTAATAAAGGACACACTGAAATAAAAGCCACACAAAACTATTCCTTTGGACCTGCATTCTGAACAATAAAGTGACTTTAAGATGATGAGTTGGAGCAGATTCCACACAGCCAAAGTAATGATAATAATTAAAATAAGTTGTAATATTCCGAAAGCCACAATGAAAATCAAGCTTAGAAATACAGGAACAAGTTCTCTCCACTGCCACTTAAATCCATACTGTAACTATGCCTGGAGAAATAAAATAGAATTTACATGTGCTGTCCTGATGCTGAATATGTTTACTTCCACATGAGCATTTTCTTGTATTTCAAAAGTATTTTTTTT
Organism: Elgaria multicarinata webbii; assembly: GCF_023053635.1. Lineage (NCBI taxonomy): Eukaryota > Metazoa > Chordata > Lepidosauria > Squamata > Anguidae > Elgaria > Elgaria multicarinata. The sequence goes on along the minus strand of NC_086171.1, from coordinate 79,635,792 downwards.
AAAAAAAAGTCCACTTGTATACTTTTGTATTGTTTTTTTTAAAAAAAAATCTTGTACACCATCTTGTGAAAGTTCTATCCTCATAGGGGCCTAAAAATTAAATTCCAGCAGACTTTGCTGAGAGAGATGAAAGGAAGGAACACCATCATTCCTACTTAAAATACTTAGGATGCAATCGTAGGCACATTTAGACATAAGTAAGTCTAACAACCCACAGGTTGGAATGTTGGAAATTTTAAAATGTATTTCTGTAAAAATGTGCCTACAATTCAATCCTAAATTTATTTCCTCATCCCTCTGAATTCCCTTTTTCTTTGTGTGTTGTGACTTTTCTGAGCTGCTGCAATGTTTATGTATTGATACATTGATTATTGATTACATTTCTATACCACTGAATAACCAAAGCTCTCTGGGTGGTTCAAAAAAATTAAAACCATAAAAAATATGATAAAACAACCAAGTATGTAAAAACACAAATAAAAATTCAATATAAAAAGGACAACCAGCATAAAACCAGACAGCAGAAATTTACATAAAATTAAAATATAGAATTAAAACAGTAAAATTTAAGTGTAAGTTAAAATTAGGTGTAAAAATGCTGAAAGAAGAAAAAGGTCTTCACCTGACAACAAAAAAATACAGTGTAGGTGCCAAGCAAACCTCCTTAGGGAACTCATTCCACAGCCAGGGTGCCACAGCAGAGAAGGCCCTCCTCCTGGTAGCCACCTGCCTCAATTCCTTTGGCAGGAGCTTATGGAGAAGGACCCCTGAGGATGGCCTTAGCATCCAGACAGATACATATGGGATTGCCATCATGTGTGGGACACCTTGAGGATGACCTTAGAGTTCGGGCAGGTAGATATGGGAGGAGGCATTCCTTCAGATAGCCTGGCCCCAAGCCATTTAGGGCTTTAAATGTTAATATCAACATTTTGAATTGGGCCCAGACCTGAACTGGCAGCAAATGAAGTTGTAAAAGGACTGTTGTAATGTGGTCTTGCCAGCAAGTAGCCTTTTTAGTGCAGAAGAAATAGTCTAATCACATGAATCATTTAAAATATATAAATATTAAAAAGATGTTTCTTATTGTACAGATGCTCAATCTGATGCTCCATAACTAATTCTTTCTACCAGTCAGTGATCAGATCTGTCCATAGCATTTCAAGTGTAGTCACACAATATATTTATATCAGGGTATCACTTTACACATCGTTAGACAGAACTACATGTGCCATCTTGATAACCTTTGTTCTATCCTTTTGGAGTTTATCATAATCCCTCTTTTTTTGAAGAATCTTAAATAATTTGTAATCATCAGCAAACATGGTCAAGTCATTGCTTACACATAATTTCAAATAATTTATGAACAGGTTGGAAAGCACTGGTCTTAATACAGATTCTTGAAGGACACCACTGTAAATATAAAATTCATGTGACCATAAAATAGATGGGTATAAAAATTCACATTTGTGTTTTGTGAAAAAGCAAGTTGAGTTTTTTTGGAGGGAGGTGTTGTTTATTAAAATCACTTTCTGCATACAGTAAGTACACCCGAACGCAAAAGTCCGTAACAAAAAGTGCAACAAACTCAGCTTTTACATTAACTAATACATTAGTATTCTATCTAACTTATCACTAATACACTCATAAACCTAACACTAAAATTTATAATTTGTACTTTATTAACATTAAAGAATGCATTAAACCAAGTAAAGATCAGAGTAGCTAGCATTTTTATTAATAACTGCTTTATAAGCTGGATATCACATAATTTCCAGATGAAAGGTGTCACCAAATGTTGCTTCCTTGATCTAATTTTCTTGTCAATAACTGGAGATCATCGTCAACAGCAATTTTAGGTAGGAATGCAGCTTCTTAGTAGGTTCCATTTAATGCTCTGTGTGGTTCAATTCAATGTTTCGAAAAATAGTATTTCTTCCTAGCTGATAAAAAGAAGAGATAACCATCATTTTTCTCTTTTTTATATACAAACACAAGAAAAACCAAATAACAATAGGCTGTTCCTCTCATCCTGTGTATCATTATCATCATGACCATGATCATCATCCATTTTCACCACCACCATCATTCATTATCATCACCATCATCTATTAGCATTACCACCATCAACCAATATTATTATATCACCATCAGCCATTATGATTTGCATATGGTCACCCAAGAGACATGGAAAACAGGACAGGGCTCCTGCATCTTTAACAGTTGCATAGAAAAGGGAATTTCAGCAGGTGTCATTGGTATGCATGCATCACCTGGTGAAATTCTCTCTTCAACACAACAATTAAAGTCACAGGAGCCTTGCCTCTTTTGTATCTGGTCAAGATGGCAGAGTTGCTTCAGCTTTCACTGTTGGGATGAGGATTTAATTTCACCCGGTGCTGCATGCATACAAATAACACCTGCTGAAATTCCCTTTTCTATGCAACTGTTAAAGATACAGGAGGCCTGTACTCTTTTGCATATGGTCTCCCTAACCAGGAGGACCCAGGCGAAAGTGGCTCATTGTACCTTGTTGTTTATTCATTCAGTCCCTTCCGACCCTTCATGACTTCATGGACCAGCCCACGCCAGAGCTTTCTATTGGCCGTCGCCACCCCCAGCTCCCCCAAGGTCAAGTCTGTCCCCTCCAGAATATCATCCATCCATCTTGCCCTTGGTCGGCCCCTCTTCCTTTTGCCTTCCACTTTCCCTAGCATCAGCCTCTTCTCCAGGGTGTCCTGTCTTCTCATAATGTTCTTTGCCTCAAAGTACCCTGAAAGGCCATTTAGGGTAAAATGAAGGAAAGGGATTGCCTGGTTTTTATGATCTGTACACAGTCTCACAAGGACCTCTGCCTCCAAATCAGCTTTTATTTAATGACCTGGTTTGACTGTTTGCTGACAGCCTTTATCCCTTGTCCCAGAACACAGGATGGCTCAAAACCTTGTCTCTCACTCACCCACATACACACTGTTTGCCCTCAGATAACTATAAATTCAAACATCTGAGGGTTGCTTGTTTTTGACAAATCTAAGGTACTGAAGCCCCAAGGCGAAATGGAGTTGACTTTGCCCCAAACTAAATGCAATTCACAGGACCAAGGAGGCCCAGTATCTTCTCCAGAGGTTGTGCAAACTTGCAAAGACGCCAACTCATCTGGATATTAGCTTCGGCTATTGGGAGGTATAGAAATGCAATAAAGAAATAAATAATATTATTCCTGGAGCTTAGGTGGTCAAGGTTCGGTGTTTAATTTAAGTCAGCTGGTGGATCTGGGCTCAGTTTTCATTTAATGTAGTGTGGGTTGGATCCCAGGCACCTGTGCATACCTGTTTTTATCCTTAGTCTTAAATACTAACATAAACGCATGGATACCCCTGTGAAGAATGGGTAAAAATGGGGTGTGTGTGGGGGGGAAATCATGCATTTTTTTGTTGCCTCTGCTGCTGATCTTTTGTGATGACAGGGCTTCATGTTTTGTGTGTGTGTGCACGGGCATATGAGCATGTGCCCGCGCGAGGGAGGGGGAGGTTTCCAGACCCTTGCGCACGCATGCACATATAAGCAAGCTTTGAAATCGGAAAAGGTAGACATGATGTCATTGGGAAGCATTTTCTGCCCTAAAGGCTGCACATCGGGTATAATTCTTCTCTCCCTAAGTTGACAGCTATGTGGCCATTTGCTAGGAACCCCCTGACATTTTAAAAGGCAGAAGCCGCCTCTTCGAAATTGCAAACGTCGTTCACCTCTGGTTGATTTCATTATAACCAGGGTTTAACTGCTGCTCCCCAATACCTCTAGATGTTCACCCTAACTGCTGTTGGTACTGATGCTGACATTCAAAGATACTGTAGGTGCTTGTTACCAAATAATATCTCATTGCATTTGGTGTGGACTTGGGCCAGCTAATAAGTAATATTTCATCCTGAGGATGAAGCTCTTTTCTTCTCCAGGCCTAATCAAAGGGACAACATTGGTTTGAATTTTTATTTGCTCAGTGCTTCTGCCTGTTTCCGATGCTAAACTAAACATCACATTTAGTTTTGTCTGTGAGTCTCCCTGCTGGGCACAGCAGCAGGGACCAAAGTAAAGCCTTCATCAGGTGATACTGTAACATGCCTTTTTTAATGCAATATCCAGGCAATAGGGATGGAATGGAAGGTTTCAGCTAAATTCTTCTCATAACGATGGTGAGGCTAAGGTACCAGTTTTCTCTTTCCAGCAATGACAGAAACTTCCCTTGTACCCTTGGGCAATTCATTTACTCTCCCGGTTCCTTTCTGTTTTTCCTTCCCCATCAAATGTGTGCAGGGCCACTAAAGATCCATGGCATTTATTTATTTATTTATTGCACTTATATACCGCTGCCATAGCCAGGGCTCTCTGGGCGGTATCTGGTCAAGATGGCAGGGTTCAAGTGACACCTGCTGAAATTCCCTTTTTATGCAATTTTTAAAAATACAGGAGCCCTGTTTTCCTTTCCATGTGGCTAGGGAGACCATATGCAAAAGAGTACAGGGCTCCTGTATCTTTAATAGTTGCATAGAAAAGGGAATTTCAGCAGGTGTCATTTGTATGCATGTAGCACCTGCTGAAATTCTCTCTTCATCACAACATTTAAAGTCGCAGGAGCCTTGCCTCTTTTGTATCTGTTCAAGATGGCAGGGTTCCTGCAGCTTTAACTGTTGTGACGAAGAGGGAATTTCACCAGGTTCTCCATATATACAAATGACACCTCCTGAAATTCCCTTTTTATGCAATTTTTAAAAATGCAGGAGCCCTGTTTTCCTTTCCATGTGGCTAGGGAGACCATATGCAAAAGAGTACAGGGCTCCTGTATCTTTAATAGTTGCATAGAAAAGGGAATTTCAGCAGGTGTCATTTGTATGCATGTAGCACCTGCTGAAATTCTCTCTTCATCACAACATTTAAAGTCGCAGGAGCCTTGCCTCTTTTGTATCTGTTCAAGATGGCAGGGTTCCTGCAGCTTTCACTGTTGTGACGAAGAGGGAATTTCACCAGGTTCTCCATATATACAAATGACACCTCCTGAAATCCCCTTTTCTAGGCAACTGTTAAAAATGCAGGAGCCCTGTCTTCCTTTTCATGTGGTTAGGGAGACCATATGCAAAAGAGCACAGGGGTCCTGTATCTTTAACAGTTGCATAGAAAAGGGAATTTCAGCAGGTGTCATTTGTATGCATGTAGCACCTGGTGAAATTTCCTCTTCATCACAACATTTAAAGTCGCAGGAGCCTTGCCTCTTTTGTATCTGTTCAAGATGGCAGGGTTCCTGCAGCTTTAACTGTTGTGACGAAGAGGGAATTTCACCAGGTTCTCCATATATACAAATGACACCTCCTGAAATCCCCTTTTCTAGGCAACTGTTAAAAATGCAGGAGCCCTGTCTTCCTTTTCATGTGGCTAGGGAGACCACATGCAAAAGAGTACAGGCCTCCTGTATTTTTAACAGTTGCATAGAAAAGGGAATTTCAGCAGGTGTCATTTGTATGCATGTAGCACCTGGTGAAATTCTCTCTTCATCACAACAGTGAAAGCTGCAGGAGCCTTGCCCTCTTTTAAATGGAGTCACTCTAGTACACTTCCTGCAGCTTTCACTGCTGTGATGAAGAGGGAATTTCACCAGGTGCTGTATGAATACAAGTGACACCTGCTGAAATTCCATTTTCTATGCAACTGTAAAAGAGGCAGGAGCCCGGTACTCCTTTGCATATGGTCACAAGGTGGGGCTGGTGACTCCGATGTCAGTGGGTCTATGAATCCGTGGGTATTTGCATAGAATTGTAGGATTTTATGTCTAACCTTGCATAGGATTGTAGCATTTATGTACCCACAGATTCATAGCCCCACCGACATTGGAGTCACCAGCCCCCCTGCCCCTGTGACCATGAAAAGGAGCACAGGGGTCCTGTATCTTTAACAGTTGCATAGAAAAGGGAATTTCAGCAGAGGGGAACCTGGTGAAGTTCCCTCTTCATCACACCAGTTAAAGGTGCAGGAGAAAAATATTTTTTTTACTTAATTAACATTAAAGAATGCACAATGCATTGTGCATTCTTTAATGTTAATTAAGTAAAAAATATAAATTTTTTACAGTTATATTTATAAATATAAATTTCAACAGGTATCATTTGTATGCATGTAGCACCTGCTGAAATTCTCTCTTCATCACAACATTTAAAGTCGCATGAGCCTTGGCTCTTTTGTATCTGTTCAAGATGGCAGGGTTCCTGCAGCTTTAACTGTTGTGACGAAGAGGGAATTTCACCAGGTTCTCCATATATACACATGACACCTGCTGAAATCCCCTTTTCTAGCCTACTGTTAAAAATGCAGGAGCCCTGTCTTCCTTTTCATGTGGCTAGGGAGACCACATGCAAAAGAGTACAGGGGTCCTGTATCTTTAACAGTTGCATAGAAAAGGGAATTTCAGCAGAGGGGAACCTGGTGAAGTTCCCTCTTCATCACACCAGTTAAAGGTGCAGGAGAAAAATATTTTTTTTACTTAATTAACATTAAAGAATGCACAATGCATTGTGCATTCTTTAATGTTAATTAAGTAAAAAATATAAATTTTTTACAGTTATATTTATAAATATAAATTTCAGCAGGTATCATTTGTATGCATGTAGCACCTGGTGAAATTTCCTCTTCATCACAACATTTAAAGTCGCAGGAGCCTTGCCTCTTTTGTATCTGTTCAAGATGGCAGGGTTCCTGCAGCTTTAACTGTTGTGACGAAGAGGGAATTTCACCAGGTTCTCCATATATACAAATGACACCTGCTGAAATCCCCTTTTCTAGGCAACTGTTAAAAATGCAGGAGCCCTGTTTTCCTTTTCATGTGGTTAGGGAGACCATATGCAAAAGAGCACAGGGGTCCTGTATCTTTAATAGTTGCATAGAAAAGGGAATTTCAGCAGGTGTCATTTGTATGCATGTAGCACCTGGTGAAATTTCCTCTTCATCACAACATTTAAAGTCGCAGGAGCCTTGCCTCTTTTGTATCTGTTCAAGATGGCAGGGTTCCTGCAGCTTTAACTGTTGTGACGAAGAGGGAATTTCACCAGGTTCTCCATATATACAAATGACACCTCCTGAAATCCCCTTTTCTAGGCAACTGTTAAAAATGCAGGAGCCCTGTTTTCCTTTTCATGTGGTTAGGGAGACCATATGCAAAAGAGCACAGGGGTCCTGTATCTTTAACAGTTGCATAGAAAAGGGAATTTCAGCAGGTGTCATTTGTATGCATGTAGCACCTGGTGAAATTTCCTCTTCATCACAACATTTAAAGTCGCAGGAGCCTTGCCTCTTTTGTATCTGTTCAAGATGGCAGGGTTCCTGCAGCTTTAACTGTTGTGACGAAGAGGGAATTTCACCAGGTTCTCCATATATACAAATGACACCTGCTGAAATCCCCTTTTCTAGGCAACTGTTAAAAATGCAGGAGCCCTGTTTTCCTTTTCATGTGGTTAGGGAGACCATATGCAAAAGAGCACAGGGGTCCTGTATCTTTAATAGTTGCATAGAAAAGGGAATTTCAGCAGGTGTCATTTGTATGCATGTAGCACCTGCTGAAATTCTCTCTTCATCACAACATTTAAAGTCGCAGGAGCCTTGCCTCTTTTGTATCTGTTCAAGATGGCAGGGTTCCTGCAGCTTTAACTGTTGTGACGAAGAGGGAATTTCACCAGGTTCTCCATATATACAAATGACACCTCCTGAAATCCCCTTTTCTAGGCAACTGTTAAAAATGCAGGAGCCCTGTTTTCCTTTTCATGTGGTTAGGGAGACCATATGCAAAAGAGCACAGGGGTCCTGTATCTTTAACAGTTGCATAGAAAAGGGAATTTCAGCAGGTGTCATTTGTATGCATGTAGCACCTGGTGAAATTTCCTCTTCATCACAACATTTAAAGTCGCAGGAGCCTTGCCTCTTTTGTATCTGTTCAAGATGGCAGGGTTCCTGCAGCTTTAACTGTTGTGACGAAGAGGGAATTTCACCAGGTTCTCCATATATACAAATGACACCTCCTGAAATCCCCTTTTCTAGGCAACTGTTAAAAATGCAGGAGCCCTGTCTTCCTTTTCATGTGGCTAGGGAGACCACATGCAAAAGAGTACAGGCCTCCTGTATTTTTAACAGTTGCATAGAAAAGGGAATTTCAGCAGGTGTCATTTGTATGCATGTAGCACCTGGTGAAATTCTCTCTTCATCACAACAGTGAAAGCTGCAGGAGCCTTGCCCTCTTTTAAATGGAGTCACTCTAGTACACTTCCTGCAGCTTTCACTGCTGTGATGAAGAGGGAATTTCACCAGGTGCTGTATGAATACAAGTGACACCTGCTGAAATTCCATTTTCTATGCAACTGTAAAAGAGGCAGGAGCCCGGTACTCCTTTGCATATGGTCACAAGGTGGGGCTGGTGACTCCGATGTCAGTGGGTCTATGAATCCGTGGGTATTTGCATAGAATTGTAGGATTTTATGTCTAACCTTGCATAGGATTGTAGCATTTATGTACCCACAGATTCATAGCCCCACCGACATTGGAGTCACCAGCCCCCCTGCCCCTGTGACCATGAAAAGGAGCACAGGGGTCCTGTATCTTTAACAGTTGCATAGAAAAGGGAATTTCAGCAGAGGGGAACCTGGTGAAGTTCCCTCTTCATCACACCAGTTAAAGGTGCAGGAGAAAAATATTTTTTTTACTTAATTAACATTAAAGAATGCACAATGCATTGTGCATTCTTTAATGTTAATTAAGTAAAAAATATAAATTTTTTACAGTTATATTTATAAATATAAATTTCAGCAGGTATCATTTGTATGCATGTAGCACCTGCTGAAATTCTCTCTTCATCACAACATTTAAAGTCGCATGAGCCTTGCCTCTTTTGTATCTGTTCAAGATGGCAGGGTTCCTGCAGCTTTAACTGTTGTGACGAAGAGGGAATTTCACCAGGTTCTCCATATATACACATGACACCTGCTGAAATCCCCTTTTTTTGCATATGGTCTCCCTAACCACATGAAAAGGAAAACAGGGCTCCTGCATTTTTAACAGTTGCCTAGAAAAGGGGATTTCAGCAGGTGTCATTTGTATATATGGAGAACCTGGTGAAATTCCCTCTTCGTCACAACAGTTAAAGCTGCAGGAACCCTGCCATCTTGAACAGATACAAAAGAGGCAAGGCTCCTGCGACTTTAAATGTTGGGATGAAGAGAGAATTTCAGCAGGTGCTACATGCATACAAATGACACCTGCTGAAATTCCCTTTTCTATGTAACTATTAAAGATACAGGAGGCCTGTACTCTTTTGCATATGGTCTCCCTAGCCACATGGAAAGGAAAACAGGGCTCCTGTATTTTTAAAAATTGCATAAAAAGGGAATTTCAGCAGGTGTCACTTGAACCCTGCCATCTTGACCAGATACCGCCCAGAGAGCCCTGGCTATGGCAGCGGTATATAAGTGCAATAAATAAATAAATAAATGCCATGGATCTTTAGTGGCCCTGCACACATTTGATGGGGAAGGAAAAACAGAAAGGAACCGGGAGAGTAAATGAATTGCCCAAGGGTACAAGGGAAGTTTCTGTCATTGCTGGAAAGAGAAAACTGGTACCTTAGCCTCACCATCGTTATGAGAAGAATTTAGCTGAAACCTTCCATTCCATCCCTATTGCCTGGATATTGCATTAAAAAAGGCATGTTACAGTATCACCTGATGAAGGCTTTACTTTGGTCCCTGCTGCTGTGCCCAGCAGGGAGACTCACAGACAAAACTAAATGTGATGTTTAGTTTAGCATCGGAAACAGGCAGAAGCACTGAGCAAATAAAAGTTCAAACCAATGTTGTCCCTTTGATTAGGCCTGGAGAAGAAAAGAGCTTCATCCTCAGGATGAAATATTACTTATTAGCTGGCCCAAGTCCACACCAAATGCAATGAGATATTATTTGGTAACAAGCACCTACAGTATCTTTGAATGTCAGCATCAGTACCAACAGCAGTTAGGGTGAACATCTAGAGGTATTGGGGAGCAGCAGTTAAACCCTGGTTATAATGAAATCAACCAGAGGTGAACGACGTTTGCAATTTCGAAGAGGCGGCTTCTGCCTTTTAAAATGTCAGGGGGTTCCTAGCAAATGGCCACATAGCTGTCAACTTAGGGAGAGAAGAATTATACCCGATGTGCAGCCTTTAGGGCAGAAAATGCTTCCCAATGACATCATGTCTACCTTTTCCGATTTCAAAGCTTGCTTATATGTGCATGCGTGCGCAAGGGTCTGGAAACCTCCCCCTCCCTCGCGCGGGCACATGCTCATATGCCCGTGCACACACACACAAAACATGAAGCCCTGTCATCACAAAAGATCAGCAGCAGAGGCAACAAAAAAATGCATGATTTCCCCCCCACACACACCCCATTTTTACCCATTCTTCACAGGGGTATCCATGCGTTTATGTTAGTATTTAAGACTAAGGATAAAAACAGGTATGCACAGGTGCCTGGGATCCAACCCACACTACATTAAATGAAAACTGAGCCCAGATCCACCAGCTGACTTAAATTAAACACCGAACCTTGACCACCTAAGCTCCAGGAATAATATTATTTATTTCTTTATTGCATTTCTATACCTCCCAATAGCCGAAGCTAATATCCAGATGAGTTGGCGTCTTTGCAAGTTTGCACAACCTCTGGAGAAGATACTGGGCCTCCTTGGTCCTGTGAATTGCATTTAGTTTGGGGCAAAGTCAACTCCATTTCGCCTTGGGGCTTCAGTACCTTAGATTTGTCAAAAACAAGCAACCCTCAGACCTAGGACAACGGAGAAGGTAAGACTCTCCTCTCTCCCCCCCCCCCCGACTAGGGCAACCCCCACTCCCCCCCCCCCCAGCGCGCCTCGGCCTGATCCCTGGGCCCCTACGGCATCCCTGATCCTACGGCATCGGCAGGCCGGGGCCTAGGGATTTCCCCTCCCCACCCCACCGGCGCTGCGCGGCCTACCGTGGCCCTGCCGCCGCCGCTCCCGCCGGATCTAAGACGGCGGCAGCGGGGCCACGGTAGCCCCACCGCACTGGCGCGGCCCGGTTCACCCTGGCCTGTCGCCGCCGCTCGAACGGCGGCTGCGGCGAAGGCCGGGGGGAAGAGAGGAGAGTCTTACCTTCTCCTTTGTCCTAGGTCTGGCGGGAAATGGAGGTCTTTGCCGTAAATGGTAGTGTCGCGTCATTTCCATTTACGGCAAAGACCTCCATTTCCCGCCAGACCTAGGACAACGGAGTAGGTAAGACTCTCCTCTCTCCCCCCCCCCCCGACTAGGGCAACCCCCACTCCCCCCCCCCCCCCAGCGCGCCTCGGCCTGGTCCCTGGGCCCCGACCTGCCGTTGTCGCAGTTCCTACGGCATCGGCAGGCCGGGGCCTAGGGATTTCCCCTCCCCACCCCACCGGCGCTGCGCGGCCTACCGTGGCCCTGCCGCCGCCGCTCCCCGCCGGATCTAAGACGGCGGCAGCGGGGCCACGGTAGCCCCACCGCACTGGCGCGGCCCGGTTCACCCTGGCCTGTCGCCGCCGCTCGAACGGCGGCTGCGGCGAAGGCCGGGGGGAAGAGAGGAGAGTCTTACCTTCTCCTTTGTCCTAGGTCTGGCGGGAAATGGAGGTCTTTGCCGTAAATGGTAGTGTCGCGTCATTTCCATTTACGGCAAAGACCTCCATTTCCCGCCAGACCTAGGACAACGGAGAAGGTAAGACTCTCCTCTCTCCCCCCCCCCCCGACTAGGGCAACCCCCACTCCCCCCCCAGCGCGCCTAGGCCTGGTCCCTGGGCCCCGGCCTGCCATCGTCGTAGTTCCTACGGCACCGGCAGGCCGGGGCCTAGGGATCTCCCTACCCCAGCGCGGCCCTCTCCGTTCCCTCCCCCCACGGCAGGCCTGGGTTT
>NC_086171.1:79516848-79524348 GCF_023053635.1 Elgaria multicarinata webbii | reverse complement strand
CTCCGGCGCATGGCGGCCCGGCCTACCCTCAGTGGGGGGGGCAGCGGCGGCGGCGGCTGTAGATGAGGGTAGGCCGGGGCCGCATTGCGCCGGAGGGGTTTGGGGCCTTCTCAAGCCCCGCCGCCACTGCCTCCGCGGCGGCGGCGGCTGGGTCAGAGAAGGCCCCAAACCCCTCCGGCGCATGGCGGCCCGGCCTACCCTCAGTGGGGGGGGCAGCGGCGGCGGCTGTAGATGAGGGTAGGCCGGGCCGCATTGCGCCGGAGGGGTTTGGGGCCTTCTCAAGCCCCGCCGCCACTGCCTCCGCGGCGGGCGGCGGCTGGGTCAGAGAAGGCCCCAAACCCCTCCGGCGCATGGCGGCCCGGCCTACCCTCAGTGGGGGGGGGTGTGGGGGGGGGCGGCGGCAGATGAGGGTAGGCCGGGCCGCCCTGCGCAGGAGGGGTTTGGGGCCTTCTCAAGCCCCGCCCACCACTGCCTGCGCCTTAGATCCAGCGGGGGCTGGGGTGGCGGCGGGGCGAGAGTAGGCCACGCCGGTGCGATGGGGAGGGGAATGGAGGGGGCCCTAGCCGTGGGGGGGGAGAGAGGAGGGACTCACCTTCTTCCTCCTTCTAGGTCTGTCGGGAAATGGAGTTCTCTGACGTAAACAGAAGTGTCGCAAAGGCCTATTGCGTCACCTCTGTTTACGGCAGGGAATTCCATTTCCCGACAGACCTGGAAGGAGGAAGATGGTGAGTGCTGGTGTGCGGCGCGGGGTGGGGTGGGGTAGCTTCGCTTCCTGGCCCCGCCACCGCTGGTGTAGATCCTGCGGCGCCCGGCGGGTGGGGCCAGGGTGGCCCCCCCCAGGGTGGGGGGGTTCCCTGTATCTTTAATAGTTGCATAGAAAAGGGAATTTCAGCAGGTGTCATTTGTATGCATGTAGCACCTGCTGAAGTTCCCTCTTCATCACAACAGTTAAAGCTGCAGGAGCCTTGCCTCTTTTGTATCTGGTGAAGACGGCAGGGTTCCTGCAGCTTTAACTGTTGTGACAAAGAGGGAATTTCACCAGGTTCTCCATATATACAAATGACACCTCCTGAAATTCCCTTTTCTAGGCAACTGTTAAAAATGCAGGAGCCCTGTTTTCCTTTCCATGTGGCTAGGGAGGCCATATGCAAAAGAGTACAGGGCTCCTGTATTTTTAATAGTTGCATAGAAAAGGGAATTTCAGCAGGTGTCATTTGTATATATGGAGAACCTGGTGAAATTCCCTCTTCGTCACAACAGTTAAAGCTGCAGGAGCCTTGCCTCTTTTGTATCTGGTGAAGACGGCAGGGTTCCTGCAGCTTTAACTGTTGTGACAAAGAGGGAATTTCACCAGGTTCTCCATATATACAAATGACACCTCCTGAAATCCCCTTTTCTAGGCAACTGTTAAAAATGCAGGAGCCCTGTTTTCCTTTTCATGTGGCTAGGGAGGCCATATGCAAAAGAGTACAGGGCTCCTGTATTTTTAATAGTTGCATAGAAAAGGGAATTTCAGCAGGTGTCATTTGTATATATGGAGAACCTGGTGAAATTCCCTCTTTGTCACAACAGTTAAAGCTGCAGGAACCCTGCCGTCTTCACCAGATACAAAAGAGGCAAGGCTCCTGCAGCTTTAACTGTTGTGACGAAGAGGGAATTTCACCAGGTTCTCCATATATACAAATGACACCTGCTGAAATTCCCTTTTCTATGCAACTATTAAAAATACAGGAGCCCTGTACTCTTTTGCATATGGCCTCCCTAGCCACATGAAAAGGAAAACAGGGCTCCTGCATTTTTAACAGTTGCCTAGAAAAGGGGATTTCAGGAGGTGTCATTTGTATATATGGAGAACCTGGTGAAATTCCCTCTTTGTCACAACAGTTAAAGCTGCAGGAACCCTGCCGTCTTCACCAGATACAAAAGAGGCAAGGCTCCTGCAGCTTTAACTGTTGTGACGAAGAGGGAATTTCACCAGGTTCTCCATATATACAAATGACACCTCCTGAAATCCCCTTTTCTAGGCAACTGTTAAAAATGCAGGAGCCCTGTTTTCCTTTTCATGTGGCTAGGGAGGCCATATGCAAAAGAGTACAGGGCTCCTGTATCTTTAATAGTTGCATAGAAAAGGGAATTTCAGCAGGTGTCATTTGTATGCATGTAGCACCTGGTGAAATTCCCTCTTCGTCACAACAGTTAAAGCTGCAGGAGCCTTGCCTCTTTTGTATCTGGTGAAGACGGCAGGGTTCCTGCAGCTTTAACTGTTGTGACAAAGAGGGAATTTCACCAGGTTCTCCATATATACAAATGACACCTGCTGAAATTCCCTTTTCTAGGCAACTGTTAAAAATGCAGGAGCCCTGTTTTCCTTTCCATGTGGCTAGGGAGGCCATATGTAAAAGAGTACAGGGCTCCTGTATTTTTAATAGTTGCATAGAAAAGGGAATTTCAGCAGGTGTCATTTGTATATATGGAGAACCTGGTGAAATTCCCTCTTCGTCACAACAGTTAAAGCTGCAGGAGCCTTGCCTCTTTTGTATCTGGTGAAGACGGCAGGGTTCCTGCAGCTTTAACTGTTGTGACAAAGAGGGAATTTCACCAGGTTCTCCATATATACAAATGACACCTGCTGAAATTCCCTTTTCTAGGCAACTGTTAAAAATGCAGGAGCCCTGTTTTCCTTTCCATGTGGCTAGGGAGGGCCATATGCAAAAGAGTACAGGGCTCCTGTATTTTTAATAGTTGCATAGAAAAGGGAATTTCAGCAGGTGTCATTTGTATATATGGAGAACCTGGTGAAATTCCCTCTTCGTCACAACAGTTAAAGCTGCAGGAGCCTTGCCTCTTTTGTATCTGGTGAAGACGGCAGGGTTCCTGCAGCTTTAACTGTTGTGACAAAGAGGGAATTTCACCAGGTTCTCCATATATACAAATGACACCTCCTGAAATCCCCTTTTCTAGGCAACTGTTAAAAATGCAGGAGCCCTGTTTTCCTTTTCATGTGGCTAGGGAGGCCATATGCAAAAGAGTACAGGGCTCCTGTATCTTTAATAGTTGCATAGAAAAGGGAATTTCAGCAGGTGTCATTTGTATGCATGTAGCACCTGGTGAAATTCCCTCTTCGTCACAACAGTTAAAGCTGCAGGAGCCTTGCCTCTTTTGTATCTGGTGAAGACGGCAGGGTTCCTGCAGCTTTAACTGTTGTGACAAAGAGGGAATTTCACCAGGTTCTCCATATATACAAATGACACCTCCTGAAATCCCCTTTTCTAGGCAACTGTTAAAAATGCAGGAGCCCTGTTTTCCTTTCCATGTGGCTAGGGAGGCCATATGCAAAAGAGTACAGGGCTCCTGTATTTTTAATAGTTGCATAGAAAAGGGAATTTCAGCAGGTGTCATTTGTATATATGGAGAACCTGGTGAAATTCCCTCTTCGTCACAACAGTTAAAGCTGCAGGAGCCTTGCCTCTTTTGTATCTGGTGAAGACGGCAGGGTTCCTGCAGCTTTAACTGTTGTGACAAAGAGGGAATTTCACCAGGTTCTCCATATATACAAATGACACCTCCTGAAATCCCCTTTTCTAGGCAACTGTTAAAAATGCAGGAGCCCTGTTTTCCTTTTCATGTGGCTAGGGAGGCCATATGCAAAAGAGTACAGGGCTCCTGTATTTTTAATAGTTGCATAGAAAAGGGAATTTCAGCAGGTGTCATTTGTATATATGGAGAACCTGGTGAAATTCCCTCTTCGTCACAACAGTTAAAGCTGCAGGAGCCTTGCCTCTTTTGTATCTGGTGAAGACGGCAGGGTTCCTGCAGCTTTAACTGTTGTGACAAAGAGGGAATTTCACCAGGTTCTCCATATATACAAATGACACCTCCTGAAATCCCCTTTTCTAGGCAACTGTTAAAAATGCAGGAGCCCTGTTTTCCTTTTCATGTGGCTAGGGAGGCCATATGCAAAAGAGTACAGGGCTCCTGTATCTTTAATAGTTGCATAGAAAAGGGAATTTCAGCAGGTGTCATTTGTATGCATGTAGCACCTGGTGAAATTCCCTCTTCGTCACAACAGTTAAAGCTGCAGGAGCCTTGCCTCTTTTGTATCTGGTGAAGACGGCAGGGTTCCTGCAGCTTTAACTGTTGTGACAAAGAGGGAATTTCACCAGGTTCTCCATATATACAAATGACACCTCCTGAAATCCCCTTTTCTAGGCAACTGTTAAAAATGCAGGAGCCCTGTTTTCCTTTTCATGTGGCTAGGGAGGCCATATGCAAAAGAGTACAGGGCTCCTGTATTTTTAATAGTTGCATAGAAAAGGGAATTTCAGCAGGTGTCATTTGTATATATGGAGAACCTGGTGAAATTCCCTCTTCGTCACAACAGTTAAAGCTGCAGGAGCCTTGCCTCTTTTGTATCTGGTGAAGACGGCAGGGTTCCTGCAGCTTTAACTGTTGTGACAAAGAGGGAATTTCACCAGGTTCTCCATATATACAAATGACACCTCCTGAAATCCCCTTTTCTAGGCAACTGTTAAAAATGCAGGAGCCCTGTTTTCCTTTTCATGTGGCTAGGGAGGCCATATGCAAAAGAGTACAGGGCTCCTGTATCTTTAATAGTTGCATAGAAAAGGGAATTTCAGCAGGTGTCATTTGTATGCATGTAGCACCTGGTGAAATTCCCTCTTCGTCACAACAGTTAAAGCTGCAGGAGCCTTGCCTCTTTTGTATCTGGTGAAGACGGCAGGGTTCCTGCAGCTTTAACTGTTGTGACAAAGAGGGAATTTCACCAGGTTCTCCATATATACAAATGACACCTGCTGAAATTCCCTTTTCTAGGCAACTGTTAAAAATGCAGGAGCCCTGTTTTCCTTTCCATGTGGCTAGGGAGGCCATATGCAAAAGAGTACAGGGCTCCTGTATTTTTAATAGTTGCATAGAAAAGGGAATTTCAGCAGGTGTCATTTGTATATATGGAGAACCTGGTGAAATTCCCTCTTCGTCACAACAGTTAAAGCTGCAGGAGCCTTGCCTCTTTTGTATCTGGTGAAGACGGCAGGGTTCCTGCAGCTTTAACTGTTGTGACAAAGAGGGAATTTCACCAGGTTCTCCATATATACAAATGACACCTGCTGAAATTCCCTTTTCTAGGCAACTGTTAAAAATGCAGGAGCCCTGTTTTCCTTTCCATGTGGCTAGGGAGGCCATATGCAAAAGAGTACAGGGCTCCTGTATTTTTAATAGTTGCATAGAAAAGGGAATTTCAGCAGGTGTCATTTGTATATATGGAGAACCTGGTGAAATTCCCTCTTCGTCACAACAGTTAAAGCTGCAGGAGCCTTGCCTCTTTTGTATCTGGTGAAGACGGCAGGGTTCCTGCAGCTTTAACTGTTGTGACAAAGAGGGAATTTCACCAGGTTCTCCATATATACAAATGACACCTGCTGAAATTCCCTTTTCTAGGCAACTGTTAAAAATGCAGGAGCCCTGTTTTCCTTTCCATGTGGCTAGGGAGGCCATATGCAAAAGAGTACAGGGCTCCTGTATTTTTAATAGTTGCATAGAAAAGGGAATTTCAGCAGGTGTCATTTGTATATATGGAGAACCTGGTGAAATTCCCTCTTCGTCACAACAGTTAAAGCTGCAGGAGCCTTGCCTCTTTTGTATCTGGTGAAGACGGCAGGGTTCCTGCAGCTTTAACTGTTGTGACAAAGAGGGAATTTCACCAGGTTCTCCATATATACAAATGACACCTCCTGAAATCCCCTTTTCTAGGCAACTGTTAAAAATGCAGGAGCCCTGTTTTCCTTTTCATGTGGCTAGGGAGGCCATATGCAAAAGAGTACAGGGCTCCTGTATTTTTAATAGTTGCATAGAAAAGGGAATTTCAGCAGGTGTCATTTGTATATATGGAGAACCTGGTGAAATTCCCTCTTCGTCACAACAGTTAAAGCTGCAGGAGCCTTGCCTCTTTTGTATCTGGTGAAGACGGCAGGGTTCCTGCAGCTTTAACTGTTGTGACAAAGAGGGAATTTCACCAGGTTCTCCATATATACAAATGACACCTCCTGAAATCCCCTTTTCTAGGCAACTGTTAAAAATGCAGGAGCCCTGTTTTCCTTTTCATGTGGCTAGGGAGGCCATATGCAAAAGAGTACAGGGCTCCTGTATCTTTAATAGTTGCATAGAAAAGGGAATTTCAGCAGGTGTCATTTGTATGCATGTAGCACCTGCTGAAGTTCCCTCTTCATCACAACAGTTAAAGCTGCAGGAGCCTTGCCTCTTTTGTATCTGGTGAAGACGGCAGGGTTCCTGCAGCTTTAACTGTTGTGACAAAGAGGGAATTTCACCAGGTTCTCCATATATACAAATGACACCTGCTGAAATTCCCTTTTCTAGGCAACTGTTAAAAATGCAGGAGCCCTGTTTTCCTTTTCATGTGGCTAGGGAGGCCATATGCAAAAGAGTACAGGGCTCCTGTATTTTTAATAGTTGCATAGAAAAGGGAATTTCAGCAGGTGTCACTTGTATGTATGCAGCACCTGGTGAAATTCTCTCTTCATCACAGCAATTAAAGTCACAGGAGCCTTGCCTCTTTTGTATCTGTTCAAGATGGCAGGGTTCCTGCAGCTTTAACTGTTGTGACGAAGAGGGAATTTCACCAGGTTCTCCATATATACAAATGGCACCATCCTGAAATCCCCTTTTCTAGGCAACTGTTAAAAATGCAGAAGCCCTGTTTTCCTTTTCATGTGGTTAGGGAGACCATATGCAAAAGAGTACAGGGCTCCTGTATCTTTAACAGTTGCATAGAAAAGGGAATTTCAGCAGAGGGGAACCTGGTGAAGTTCCCTCTTCATCACAACAGTTAAAGCTGCAGGAGCCTTGCCTCTTTTGTATCTGATGAAGACGGCAGGGTTCCTGCAGCTTTAACTGTTGTGACGAAGAGGGAATTTCACCAGGTTCTCCATATATACAAATGACACCTGCTGAAATTCCCTTTTCTATGCAACTGTTAAAGATACAGGAGCCCTGTTTTCCTTTTCATGTGGCTAGGGAGGCCATATGCAAAAGAGTACAGGGCTCCTGTATCTTTAACAGTTGCATAGAAAAGGGAATTTCAGCAGAGGGGAACCTGGTGAAGTTCCCTCTTCATCACACCAGTTAAAGGTGCAGGAGAAAAATATATTTTTTACTTAATTAACATTAAAGAATGCACAATGGTTGTGCATTCTTTAATGTTAATTAAGTAAAAAATATAATTTTTTTACAGTTATATTTATAAATATAAATTTCAGCAGATATCATTTGTATATATGGAGAACCTGGTGAAATTTCCTCTTCATCACAACAGTGAAAGCTGCAGGAGCCTTGCCCTCTTTTAAATGGAGTCACTCTAGTACAGCTCCTGCAGATTTCACTGATGTGATGAAGAGGGAATTTCACCAGGTGCTGTATGAATACAAGTGACACCTGCTGAAATTCCCTTTTCTATGCAACTGTAAA
>NC_086171.1:79156240-79158740 GCF_023053635.1 Elgaria multicarinata webbii | reverse complement strand
TTTGGCACAGCACTACCAATGTGGTGGTGGTCATTGCTGTTGTTTCTTCTTCTTCTTCTTCTTCTTCTTCTTCTTCTTCTTCTTCTTCTTCTTCTTCTTCTTCTTAAGATAGGGGACAGCGTTTGGCACAGCACTACCAATGTGGTGGTGGTCATTGCTGTTGTTGCTTCTTCTTCTTCTTCTTCTTCTTCTTCTTCTTCTTCTTCTTCTTATTATTATTATTATTAAGATAGGGGACAGCGTTTGGCACAGCACTACCAATGTGGGGGTGGTAATTGCTGTTGTTGCTGCTTCTTCTTCTTCTTCTTCTTCTTCTTCTTCTTCTTCTTCTTCTTCTTCTTCTTCTTCTTCTTCTTCTTCAGATAGGGGACAGCGTTTGGCACAGCACTACCAATGTGGTGGTGGTCATTGCTGTTGTTGCTTCTTCTTCTTCTTCTTCTTCTTCTTCTTCTTCTTCTTCTTCTTCTTCTTCTTCTTCTTCTTCTTCTTCTGATCGGGGGCAGCATTTGGCACAGCACTACCAATGTGGTGGTGGTCATTGCTGTTGTTGCTTCTTCTTCTTCTTCTTCTTCTTATTATTATTTTTATTATTATTATTATTATTATTATTATTATTATTATTATTATTATTATTTTTAAGATAGGGGACAACGTTTGGCACAGCACTACCAATGTGGTGGTGGTCATTGCTGTTGTTTCTTCTTCTTCTTCTTCTTCTTCTTCTTCTTCTTCTTCTTCTTCTTCTTCTTCTTCTTCTGATAGGGGACAGCGTTTGGCACAGCACTACCAATGTGGTGGTGGTCATTGCTGTTGTTGCTTCTTCTTCTTCTTCTTCTTCTTCTTCTTCTTCTTCTTCTTCTTCTTCTTATTATTATTATTATTATTATTATTATTATTATTATTATTAAGATTGGGGGCAGCGTTTGGCACAGCACTACCAATGTGGTGGTGGTCATTGCTGTTGTTGCTTCTTCTTCTTCTTCTTCTTCTTATTATTATTTTTATTATTATTATTATTATTATTATTATTATTATTTTTAAGATAGCGGACAACGTTTGGCACAGCACTACCAATGTGGTGGTGGTCATTGCTGTTGTTTCTTCTTCTTCTTCTTCTTCTTCTTCTTCTTCTTCTTCTTCTTCTTCTTCTGATTGGGGGCAGCATTTGGCACAGCACTACCAATGTGGTGGTGGTCATTGCTGTTGTTGCTTCTTCTTCTTCTTCTTCTTATTATTATTATTTTTATTATTATTATTATTATTATTATTATTATTATTATTATTATTATTATTATTATTTTTAAGATAGGGGACAACGTTTGGCACAGCACTACCAATGTGGTGGTGGTCATTGCTGTTGTTGCTTCTTCTTCTTCTTCTTCTTCTTCTTCTTCTTCTTCTTCTTCTTATTTTTATTATTATTAAGATAGGGGACAGCGTTTGGTACAGCACTACCAATGTGGTGGTGGTCATTGCTGTTGTTTCTTCTTCTTCTTCTTATTATTATTATTATTTTTATTATTATTATTATTATTATTATTATTATTATTTTTAAGATAGGGGACAACGTTTGGCACAGCACTACCAATGTGGTGGTGGTCATTGCTGTTGTTTCTTCTTCTTCTTCTTCTTCTTCTTCTTCTTCTTCTTCTTCTTCTTCTTCTTCTTCTTCTTAAGATAGGGGACAGCGTTTGGCACAGCACTACCAATGTGGTGGTGGTCATTGCTGTTGTTGCTTCTTCTTCTTCTTCTTCTTCTTCTTCTTCTTCTTCTTCTTCTTCTTCTTCTTCTTCTTCTTCTTCTTCTTCTTCTGATTGGGGGCAGCATTTGGCACAGCACTACCAATGTGGTGGTGGTCATTGCTGTTGTTGCTTCTTCTTCTTCTTCTTCTTCTTATTATTATTTTTATTATTATTATTATTATTTTTAAGATAGGGGACAACGTTTGGCACAGCACTACCAATGTGGTGGTGGTCATTGCTGTTGTTTCTTCTTCTTCTTCTTCTTCTTCTTCTTCTTCTTCTTCTTCTTCTTCTTAAGATAGGGGACAGCGTTTGGCACAGCACTACCAATGTGGTGGTGGTCATTGCTGTTGTTGCTTCTTCTTCTTCTTCTTCTTCTTCTTCTTCTTCTTCTTCTTCTTCTTCTTCTTCTTCTTCTTCTTCTTCTTCTTCTTAAGATAGGGGACAGCGTTTGGCACAGCACTACCAATGTGGTGGTGGTCATTGCTGTTGTTGCTTCTTCTTCTTCTTCTTCTTCTTCTTCTTCTTCTTCTTCTTCTTCTTCTTCTTCTTCTTCTTCTTCTTCTTCTTAAGATAGAGGACAGCGTTTGGCACAGCACTACCAATGTGGTGGTGGTCATTGCTGTTGTTGCTTCTTCTTCTTCTTCTTCTTCTTCTTCTTCTTCTTCTTCTTCTTCTTCTTCTTCTTCTTCTTCTTAAGATAGGGGACAGCGTTTGGCACAGCACTACCAATGTGGTGGTGGTCATTGCTGTTGTTG
>NC_086171.1:79148740-79151240 GCF_023053635.1 Elgaria multicarinata webbii | reverse complement strand
GGACAACGTTTGGCACAGCACTACCAATGTGGTGGTGGTCATTGCTGTTGTTTCTTCTTCTTCTTCTTCTTCTTCTTCTTCTTCTTCTTCTTCTTCTTCTTCTTCTTCTTCTTCTTCTTCTTCTTAAGATAGGGGACAGCGTTTGGCACAGCACTACCAATGTGGTGGTGGTCATTGCTGTTGTTGCTTCTTCTTCTTCTTCTTCTTCTTCTTCTTATTATTATTATTATTATTATTAAGATAGGGGACAGCGTTTGGCACAGCACTACCAATGTGGGGGTGGTAATTGCTGTTGTTGCTTCTTCTTCTTCTTCTTCTTCTTCTTCTTCTTCTTCTTCTTCTTCTTCTTCTTATTTTTATTATTATTAAGATAGGGGACAGCGTTTGGTACAGCACTACCAATGTGGTGGTGGTCATTGCTGTTGTTGCTTCTTCTTCTTCTTCTTCTTATTATTATTATTTTTATTATTATTATTATTATTATTATTATTATTATTATTTTTAAGATAGGGGACAACGTTT
Organism: Elgaria multicarinata webbii; assembly: GCF_023053635.1. NCBI lineage: Eukaryota > Metazoa > Chordata > Lepidosauria > Squamata > Anguidae > Elgaria > Elgaria multicarinata. Next base: position 79,150,718 of record NC_086171.1, on the reverse strand, counting down.
GGCACAGCACTACCAATGTGGTGGTGGTCATTGCTGTTGTTTCTTCTTCTTCTTCTTCTTCTTCTTCTTCTTCTTCTTCTTCTTCTTCTTAAGATAGGGGACAGCGTTTGGCACAGCACTACCAATGTGGTGGTGGTCATTGCTGTTGTTGCTTCTTCTTCTTCTTCTTCTTCTTCTTCTTCTTCTTCTTCTTCTTCTTCTTCTTCTTCTTCTTCTTCTTCTGATTGGGGGCAGCATTTGGCACAGCACTACCAATGTGGTGGTGGTCATTGCTGTTGTTGCTTCTTCTTCTTCTTCTTCTTCTTCTTATTATTTTTATTATTATTATTATTATTATTATTATTATTATTATTATTATTATTTTTAAGATAGGGGACAACGTTTGGCACAGCACTACCAATGTGGTGGTGGTCATTGCTGTTGTTTCTTCTTCTTCTTCTTCTTCTTCTTCTTCTTCTTCTTCTTCTTCTTCTTCTTCTTCTTCTTCTTCTTCTGATAGGGGACAGCGTTTGGCACAGCACTACCAATGTGGTGGTGGTCATTGCTGTTGTTGCTTCTTCTTCTTCTTCTTCTTCTTCTTCTTCTTCTTCTTCTTCTTCTTCTTCTTCTTCTTCTTATTATTATTATTATTATTATTATTAAGATTGGGGGCAGCGTTTGGCACAGCACTACCAATGTGGTGGTGGTCATTGCTGTTGTTGCTTCTTCTTCTTCTTCTTCTTATTATTATTTTTATTATTATTATTATTATTATTATTATTATTATTTTTAAGATAGCGGACAACGTTTGGCACAGCACTACCAATGTGGTGGTGGTCATTGCTGTTGTTTCTTCTTCTTCTTCTTCTTCTTCTTCTTCTTCTTCTTCTTCTTCTTCTTCTTCTGATTGGGGGCAGCATTTGGCACAGCACTACCAATGTGGTGGTGGTCATTGCTGTTGTTGCTTCTTCTTCTTCTTCTTCTTCTTCTTATTATTATTTTTATTATTATTATTATTATTATTATTATTATTATTATTTTTAAGATAGGGGACAACGTTTGGCACAGCACTACCAATGTGGTGGTGGTCATTGCTGTTGTTTCTTCTTCTTCTTCTTCTTCTTCTTCTTCTTCTTCTTCTTCTTCTTCTTCTTCAGATAGGGGACAGCGTTTGGCACAGCACTACCAATGTGGTGGTGGTCATTGCTGTTGTTGCTTCTTCTTCTTCTTCTTCTTCTTCTTCTTCTTCTTCTTCTTCTTCTTCTTCTTCTTCTTATTATTATTATTATTATTATTAAGATTGGGGGCAGCGTTTGGCACAGCACTACCAATGTGGTGGTGGTCATTGCTGTTGTTGCTTCTTCTTCTTCTTCTTCTTCTTATTATTATTTTATTATTATTATTATTATTATTATTATTATTATTTTTAAGATAGCGGACAACGTTTGGCACAGCACTACCAATGTGGTGGTGGTCATTGCTGTTGTTTCTTCTTCTTCTTCTTCTTCTTCTTCTTCTTCTTCTTCTTCTTCTTCTTCTTCTTCTTCTTCTTCTTAAGATAGGGGACAGCGTTTGGCACAGCACTACCAATGTGGTGGTGGTCATTGCTGTTGTTGCTTCTTCTTCTTCTTCTTCTTCTTCTTCTTATTATTATTATTATTATTATTAAGATAGGGGACAGCGTTTGGCACAGCACTACCAATGTGGGGGTGGTAATTGCTGTTGTTGCTTCTTCTTCTTCTTCTTCTTCTTCTTCTTCTTCTTCTTCTTCTTCTTCTTCTTCTTCTTATTTTTATTATTATTAAGATAGGGGACAGCGTTTGGTACAGCACTACCAATGTGGTGGTGGTCATTGCTGTTGTTGCTTCTTCTTCTTCTTCTTATTATTATTATTATTTTTATTATTATTATTATTATTATTATTATTATTATTATTTTTAAGATAGGGGACAACGTTTGGCACAGCACTACCAATGTGGTGGTGGTCATTGCTGTTGTT
>NC_086171.1:78971626-78984126 GCF_023053635.1 Elgaria multicarinata webbii | reverse complement strand
ATTCTAACGGTTATAGATATTCTGTCTAAATATGGTTGGGCAGAGGTTCTAAAAGACAAGACAGGTAGGCAGGTGTCCGCCGCTTTCAAAGCTATTTTCACACGAGACGGAAGAGTTCCTGGCAAAATACAGACAGATAAAGGTCGTGAGTTCCTAAACAGGGATGTGAATCAGCTATTCAAGAAACAGGGGGTACACCATTTTGTTACCAATAATGAAGTCAAAGCTGGGGTTGTGGAGAGGTTCAATAGGACTTTAAAAACAAAAATGTGGAGGTATTTCACAGCTAACAACACATACACATATATAGATGTCCTACCCCAATTCCTAAAAAGTTATAACCATAGCTTTCACAGAACTATCAAAACTAGGCCCGTTGATGTTAATAAGTCTAACTCCTTGGCTGTTTGGAGAACCGTATATGTTCACGATATAGAGAGAAAGGCAGAGTTACCACTTTTCAAAAAAGGGGATCATGTACGGGTATCTAAATGTAAGGGTGTTTTTGCTAAGGGGTATGAACAGAATTTTACCACGGAGTTATTTATCGTGGATGAAGTCATCAAAAGAGCAAAGAGACCTGTATATCTGTTAAAAGATTATGAAGGAGATGCAGTGCTGGGGACCTTCTATCCTGAAGAATTACAAAAAGTGAATGCCAGGTCGGATAGGGCATATAGGATTGAAGAAATCTTAGCCACAAAAGGCAGGGGCCGAAGAAAATGTCACCTAGTTAAGTGGTTAGGTTGGCCTAGCAAGTTCAACAGCTGGGTGAACGCTTCTGATCTACGTGAACCTGTATAGAAGAAGTATGGGTGATCAAGGGTTTTACGTTACCTTGCCCAGCAACGCCTGTGCTTCAGCTTTTCCAAATAACAAGAGTTCTGCATACACTATACAACTAGCAAGAGCTCTGGATCTCCAGGGGCCTTGGGAAGTGGGGTTAGCTGAAATACAGTATCCACACACCTGGGAGACTCTAACAACCTGCGCACGATTTGACATTTCTGACAAGGGAAGTATGCATCATTTAGTTGTGTGCAATGGTTATTATGCAGACATCCCCGAGCTGATTAATGCGATGAACAAAGTTATATATGGGGGGGATAAAGTGGTCCTACAGTACGACTCTGTGACTAGAAAAGTCAGTCTAAACCCCGAAGAAGGTGTTATCTTTCAATGTGATGCAGAGTTGGCCCACATATTAGGCGCAAAGCCTGGTATGCCAGTCAAAGAATTCCCTTTTCATGCGGACATTACCCAGGGCTTTAATACCTTATACGTGTACACAGATATAGTGGAGCACCAGATAGTAGGAGACTATTATGTACCGTTACTGCGTTGCGTACCCGTGAGTGGAAAGAACAACCGCTGTGTAACCATTGGTTATGACAAACCACACTACCTGCCTGTAATCAAGGACCACATTGACACCATCACCATAGAAATAAAGAACGACCAGAACAAAAACGTAGCATTTTGTTTTGGGAAGGTGTCTGTGAAGTTGCACTTTCGCCCACGGAGAGCTTTTGTATTTTAAAAAAATGGCCATTCTGAAAAGCTATGGTGATCCAGCTGTTTATAGGAATTATTATAAGGCACAGGCTGGCTATGCATTGCCTGGTTACCATGGGCCCCCCGTGATGTATGGCGCAGGGCTTGGTGGTATTTTCAGAAGCCTTTTCCGAAAAGCTATGCCCCTGTTGAGAAGAGGTATAGACATCATTAAACCCCATGCAAAAACTGCTGCACGTAATATTGCTAAAGACATGATAGGACATGTTACACATGAGGTTTTGAACAGAGTGAACACCCCAACACCGCAAGACGGATCAGGCCTGCTGTACATTAAAAGGCGGGGCCCTCTAAAAAGAAAGGCCTCACGGGTTAGATTGGTTGGACCACCCCGCCCCCTTAAAAGAAAACGACCAAGAGGAAAGAAACGTCAGAAGAGACGTGTTGTATCAAAGAGACGACGGTCTGTTACAGCTAAAAGAGATATATTTTAAAATCATCGCCATGGCTTTCATCCACTGCGGCTCTGAAGAATGCGCTAAATCTGAACTTGATTTATTCAACATTGGCCCAACACAGACCAGTATTGAGAGAAGCCTGTTTATAGAGGTACCCCCTCTCTCTGCCCTTTCAGACTCTGCACCACTGGATTTCTACATTCCAGGGAATGGGGAAGATTATATGGACTTAAATAACACTTTGCTTTATGTGTGTTGCAAAATTGTCAATCCTGACGGAACCAACCTCGCTGTAAATGAGGAGGTAGGCCTGGTGAATTATCCAATAGCATCCCTCTTTAGTCAGCTGGATGTGACACTTGGCGATCGTTTAATAAGCCAAAGCAACAATTCCTATCCCTATCGAGGGTATTTTGAAGCTGTGCTAAACTACAGTCAGGCTACCTTGGAGACACAATTCTCTACAGCCTTGTTTTTCAAAGATATCGCTGGCGAACATGAATCTGCGGATCTGGAGGGAGATAATACTGGTTTTATTAGAAGGGCAAATCTGACCGCGCAAAGCAGGAAGATAGATCTGTTGGGTCATCTCCACTCCGACCTGTTTTTCCAAGAAAAGCTGCTCTTAAATGGGGTTGATGTGAAAATCAAACTTACCCGGAGCAAAGATGCCTTCTGCTTAATGTCTGACGTTGCAGATAGGCCTTTCAAACTTCAGATTGTGGCAGCCTCACTTTTTGTTAAAAAAGTCAGAGTAGCTCCAGGTGTACGTCTGGGCCATGCCGAAGCGTTGCTGACCTCTAACGCCAAATATCCTGTGGACCGTGTCAGCATGAAAGTGTTTAGCATTCCTAGAGGGAGCCGTGTAGCCAATCAGGAAAACCTGTTTTTGGGTCAATTACCTAAGCAAGTTATTATCGGTATGGTCGACAATGACTCTTATAGCGGTGATTATCATAAAAACCCATTTAATTTTCAACATTTTAATACCAATTTCGCGGCCCTTTACCTGGATGGAGAACAGATACCCACCAAACCTTTTCAACCGTGTTTTGAGGACGGAAATTGTGTCAGAGAATACATGAGCCTTGTACAGGCGGCTGGCAAACACATGAAAGACCGGGCGCTTTTAATTAACCGTGAAGAGTATGCCAGAGGTTACACCCTGTTTGCATTTGATCTAACCCCCGATCAAGAGGGGGGTGACCACTATTCTTTGATTAAAACAGGAAACCTGAGGGCTGAATTTCGCTTTAGTAGAGCCCTGCCTGACACTATAAATATGATTGTTTATGGAGTTTTTGATAGCTTAATACAGATTAATAACCGCCGGAATGTTGTTTTTGACTATATGTAACATGGATAGCATCCAGTTAGCACATGAACTCAGTTCAAACCCCCATACTAAACGGTCATTCTATGGCGTGTTTCCCTGCGACATTCTACCCAGACTGCGGTTACAACAGAGACCTGTATCATTGGTGGTGAACACACATCCTCATAAATTACCTGGAGAGCATTGGTTGGCTATCTACTTGACAGAAGGCACGGGAGGGGAATTTTTTGATTCCTACGGTCATCCCCCCAACTATGAACAATTTCCTAAAACTATTTTGTCATTTTTAAGAAAAAATGCAACCAAGATTGTGTATCAACCAAGACAAGTTCAAGCCCCAGATTCGATGGTTTGTGGGTACCACTGTATATTTTTTCTTCAACAGCGCTCAAAGGGTTTAACATTTGGACAGATTCAAGACTTGTATTCTCGAAACTTGGAAAGAAATGACCGGATGGTGGTGCAATCTTTAAAAACCCAGAAGAATATGTACAGACATAGATCAGATATGTTCCAAACATCACAATGCTGTATATCATGTAATGAGTTTCACAATAAAAGCCACCTCTAATAGGGGGGTTGTTGTTTTTAAAAAAGACTTCTTTTTTTTATAGCTGGGTGTTTCATATCACAAAATAAATATGTTTTAAAAAATTTATTTTTAGGACTGGGGAAAAAAACAGCACCTTATTTTGAGATTCCTAGTCTGGGGTGAGTGATGGGGAAATGTCCTGAATGTGATTAAAAGGTTTCCGTGACGATCCATTGTTCTCAGGGGAAACATTCTAAGATTCTTAAAAGGTGACCTGGCCAGGTGATAGACTCATCATTTTGAGATTCCTAGTCTGGGGTGGGTGATGGGGAAATGTCCTAAATGTGACGATCCATTGTTCTCAGGGGAAACATTCTAAGAGGCTTAAAAGGTGACATCGGCTTGGTGATAGACTCATCATTTTGAGATTCCTAGTCTGGGGTGGGTGATGGGGAAATGTCCTAAATGTGACGATCCATGGTTCTCAGGGGAAACATTCTAAGAGGCTTAAAAGGTGACATCGGCTAGGTGATAGACTCATCGTTATAATTTTACTTAATCTTGATTAGAAGATAAAATGCAAGAACCAGTGTTTCTGAGAACCACCGTATTGTTTGACCTGAAGTAACCTCAGCCAATAATAAACTCTATACTTCTGAGACACCCTACATTGTAATATTAAAAATCCCAACAGACAATAAAATTAATCAACAGCCTTTTTCCAGACGGCAGCACAAAAACTGGTCCTAACAAAACATTCTTGAATTGTCATTTTAGCTTTTGGGTGAGAAAATAAGCTTTACAAACTGTAATAAATCCTAAGGATTATTATTATTAATAATAATATAGCGCCATCACTGTACATGTTGTTGTTGTACAGAGTAAAACAATAAAATAGCAAAACCCTAATGCATAGGCTTACATTCTAATAAAATCATAATAAAATTAAGTTTTAAAAGCTTTAGGAAAAAAAGAAAAAGGTTTTAGCTGTGCTTTAAAAGTTGTGATTGAACTTTTCAAGGATCCATATATAGGTCTCAAAAAGAAATATACCCTATCTCTAAATGGACAATTACATCTGGAACACAACATTGGGGCATCCTAACACTGGACACACACACACACACACACACACACAAATTTGTTTGTGTGGCTTAAAGAGGACATACTTTATTATTTTTGTTTTGGTTTCTTTGCTTTACCCCATTAAAAGTTGGGATCAGTATATGTAACCTCAATTCCCCCCCCCCCCCCCATAACCTCTCTCTTGAAATTAGGTCAATTTTAAATCAATAAAAGCCTGCCTATTCGAGCTCCTATAACTTTTATTTCATGCAGATGTTGGAGAATCAAACCTTGGTCAATAGAAGATCACGCACACACCCTAAAACCGTCTTCTAGAATATTTTAATAAATATGACCGACCTACAATTTACTAATTATACTTAAAAAAGCTTGATTTGCAGGGTCTTTTTTTGTTTGTTCTTTGGGTGGTGGGTGGGTGGGTGGGGTGGTGGGGGTGTGGCATGGTCATATATCATATGATGTCCCCAATGTCCAATTAGAATCTCTCCCTAGGGGGAGCCCGTTATTGGTTGGGTAGGGCGGGGTGTGTGTGGTGGGGGGTGGAGATGCCCTATGTCACATGATGTATCTAATGACCAATTAGAAACTATCCCAAGGGGAACCAATCGTTATAGAAGACGCCCCAGACATGGGGTTATAAAAGACGCTGCGCGGATATGCTCTTTCCTGAACCTGGCCTGCAGATACAGCGCAACAAAAACACGTGAGTATTATTTACCTGTATGTTTGGGGGTATTTTATCTAAGGGTCTGACGTCTGTGTAGATATAGCTAGTTTTTTTTTTTTTTTTTTTTGCTGTAATTTAAGAGAAATGTCTAAATAGGCACATACATTTCTTAGGCACATGTTTTCTTAGAAAACTAATGTTATACGAAGGTGTAATTCATATGATTCAAAATACAATGTACATGATTCTGTCTTTCCCCTTCATAACGTAAAACTTGCCTTTTCCTTTACTAATTTTCTATGATTATAATTTCTCCTTTTAAATCATGACCTTCAGCATTTCTAATACTGTGGTATGCAACTATTTTATAGTTTTAGAAAAAATTTCACTAGGTTCCATTAACTTTGGGAAAGAGACATAAGTAAAAAAGAGAAAAGGGACCAGGTATAGTTTTAAAAAAACATTTTATTTTCAAACAGGCAAGAGCAACCATTTTACTGAGAAATAATATCTGCAGGCACTTAATATCTTCAAAGTGTAGCGGGATAACCATGGTTTCTTGTCTTCAGATCCATTTTCCTGCAATATAATACATAAATAACAGTTTTAAAGAATATAAAGGCAATGCAATATTTAAATAACTATCGATGTGTCCGAAAACTCACTAAAATTTTCAGCCGCCTCATAGAGTCACTGGCACATGTAGAAAAATGTTCCAGGTCTGCTCTAGTCATGTGTAGGTCTGATGCTTGTAGACTTTCAATCAGCATTTTTGCAAAAAGAAAAATAGTCAAGATTCTGCCAAAATTTATAACTCCATCTGAAAATGCCTCATTCATAACCCTGTCGAAAATCTGGCTTGCCTCAACTGGAGAACGGATCTGTAAAATCCTTATCAATGGTGTAATTTCATTTTTCATCCGTTCTTGGATTTTAGAGGTTGCTTTCTGTATGACCGCGAGGTTCTTGCATCCAGTTGTTTGTCCATCATACAAGGTCAAATATTCATGTACTAGCCTAGCTGTTTGCCCATCCATGCTGCTGCAGACCAATGTTAGAAATAAGTATACAATGCATGGTGGCGGGCTTGCCCCTACATGTCTGCGTATGTATAAACTAACCGGCATATCAAAAAAACATGTTTCATGTATAGATATCCCCTGCGACAAATTAAGTGAAAAAATGGATAACAATATACGATCGGGACCACTCCAAAATCAGGATGATAAAGACTGGGGTAAGTTATTTTTTGTGTTTTAAAATATTTAAAGGTAATAACATGTAGCTGCTTCTGAAATATGGGTTGCTGTTGTTTTTACAGATGATTTCGCAATAACTAAGACCTCTTTAAAAAGGCCTGTGGTTGTGTCATCTCAGGATGCATTGAGGGGGTCAGGTAATAGTTATCTATGTGTAGGTGTGTGTGTGTGTGGTAAATACCAAATATTTTACAATACATCCTTGCATAAATGAAAACATCTTTATTATTGTTTGTTTGCTTTTAGAAAAAAACTCAACTGTTCAGGAGCCAGAGTATAAGAAAGCCACCCATAAGGCTAAACATCATGTCAAAATACAGACAGATAAAGGTACAGTCTACTATTGTTGCAGAAGATTTCGCAATAAGTAAGACTCTTTTTTAAAAAGACCAAGACAGTAGCAGCGGTGTCACAGTGTAGATAAATAAAATGTGTTAAGGATGATTGTACATAGTTAATGTAGATGTCTTTTGTTTGTTTGCTTTTAGAAAAAAACTCAACTGTTCAGGAGCCAGAGTATAAGAAAGCCACCCATAAGGCTAAACATCATGTCAAAATACAGACAGATAAAGGTACAGTCTACTATTGTTGCAGAAGATTTCGCAATAAGTAAGACTCTTTTTAAAAAGACCAAGACAGTAGCACAGTGTAAACTAAATAAAATGTGTTAAGGATGATTGTACATAGTTAATGTAGATGTCTTTTGTTTTTTCAGAGATGAAAAATACGGCTGTGAAAAGAGCTCGCTCAGAACCTGACGGTGTTGGGGGTCCAAAAACAAAAAAGCAGCGAAATGAAGACCCTCTAGTCTTACCAACTTTTGAATATCTTCGAGGGTTGACTGTCACAGAACTTGCAGCCTGGGTTGAATCAGCATTTGAAATTGCACAGCAAGGAGGTGACCTGTTGGTACAGAGAGCTATGGAACTCGCCGCCCGTGGTCGTGGGGGTTCCGTCATAAATTCTCAGAATATTAAAAAACATCAAAGTTACGCGCGGCCGAACCATACATTTTTCAAACATGTGCAAGTAGGGGGTGGTCAGAGGTTTTGGAAAAGGGGGGCTCTGAGAAAGGGCCTTTACAAACGTCAGCCATATTGGAGGGCTAGGGTGTGTAAAATATTAAACAGAGCTAAAAAAACACTTGTGACACGTAAAAAGCAAAGACAAACCTCACCACCAATTTCTGAAACAGATCCAGAGGCTGAGTCTTCAGAGATATATCACTCCCTACCCCCCACACCCTCTTGTGAAGCAGACAGCGATACGTTAGGGGTGTCCCAACCCATCCAGGACTCAGAGGGTTCAGAGGAACAACCACAGGTATATGCAGAGCGTGTGAGGCGTTGGGAGTACGAGAGGGGCCAGTACAGGGCCCTACACATAGGGGAAGAATTCAGATTTGTTAATCTAGACCGTATAACTTCATTTTCCCAGGCTGTTAGGGCCCTATACGATGCTATACAACAAATCCTCAATGACGTCAGCCGGAGATATTCACCAGGGGATTTTGTGCAATTGCGTTTAGATGGTGGAGGTTTAAGCTTTCCACTCTTTTCAGTTAAAAGACCACGTGCTATTTTAAATATAGAGGATTTTCTAACCCATATTAGCAATCTCATGCAAAGCAATGCTGAAATATGTGGGGATACAACACTGCGTTTAATTATCACAATAGTGAGGGCCCCACGTGGGGGTGGAAAAAGGCGGAAAATAAGCTCTATTCCTAATAGTAAAATTATACATAGAAAACGTCAACATCTGGTAGATTTTAATTACACAGGCAGTAATCTCTGCTTTGCTGGGGGTCTCTTAGCGGTCATGGCTGAGAAAGCCCCCACAGATGCAGAATTATTGTCTGCGGCCAGACAACTACATGAGGATTTGGGGTGGTCTCCCCAGAAACAAGTCACACTCAGCGATGTTTCACTGATTGAAAATCATTTGAGGGTAAACATACAGGTCATAAGATACACAAAAAACGGCTGGGGTATATTCAAACCAACCGGTGTCAGATATGGTAAAACCTATTCAATGTTACTACACGATGAGCATTATTACGGTGTACGTAGCGTAAAAGCTGTTTTTGGGGCAGAGAATTACTGTGAGAAATGTGCTACACTTTTTTCGCATTCTCATGCCTGTCTATATTTTTGTAGACTCTGTCTGAGTGCAGACTGCGCCAGTAATGTTGTAAAAATACTGCGTTGTACGTATTGCCAACGAATCTGTAGATCACCGGTATGTCTCCGTAAACATAAAGAACTAGCCCTGGGCGGTAAAGTAGAGTGCGTCCGCCGAATGTACTGCGGAGGATGCGAAAGTTACCAGGAATTAACTCACGATTTTCAAAACTGTCTTGGAAGACTTTGCAGAGTGTGTTGGGGTTTTATTGATGGCGAAAAGCATCTGTGTTACATGTCCAAGCTTAAGAAACCCATGGTGTCTGTAAAATATGTGTTCTATGATTTTGAAGCCCAACAATCTACAGGCATTCACATTCCTAATTATTGTTTTGCAAAGGCATTTGCAGGTGAGACGGTAGGAACCTTTAAGGTTGAATCATGTACCGGTAAGAAAAGAAAAAGGCTTGCGAAACCCTACGGGGATGTCACTCCGTGGATTTTAGCAGGTAAAACATGGGAATTTAAGGGTGAAGATTGCCTGGCTACCTTTATCCAGACTTTCACAGATAGCACACAGTTCTCAAACTGTACATTTATAGCCCATAACTCTAAGGGGTATGATGGCTACTTTATTCTCAGCCAGGTGATAAAAGAAAAGCTTGAAGTAGATCTTATTACGCAAGGTGGAAAATTAATATGTATCACCGTGAAGGGTTTAAATATAAAATTTATTGATTCCCTCTGTCATCTACCCATGGCCCTCGCTAAGCTTCCAAAGGCTCTAGGGTTTGATAGTTGCAAGGGTTACTTCCCCCATTATTTTAACAAACCAGAGAATTGGGATTATGTGGGTCCAATGCCTAAAGCAGAGGACTATGGTGTGAATCACATGATGCCTGGGGAAAGAGAGGCTTTTTTAGCCTGGTATGAGGAAAACAGACTAAAAACCTTTGATATGCAGGCAGAGTTAGCTTTTTACTGCCAACAAGATGTTAATATTTTGGAACAGGCCTGCACAAAGTATAGACATGAGATCATAGAGATGACACAGACAGTGAGATTGGTGCGCAAAGGTAAGAAATGGGTACAGCAAAGGTTTGCTATAGATCCTATTCAATACCCCACCTTACCCAGCACATGTTTCGCAATGTACAGATTCAAGTTTATGGATTATAAGATTGCAATACCCGCCCACGACAATTATGAAAACAGATGTAAGCGATTTTCTTCTTCAGCAATTCAGTGGCTGTGCTACATAGAGCATAAAGACAATGTCCAGATCCAGCACGCCTTAAAGGGCGGCGAATTCAAAGTCGATAATTATTTTCTCGATGGCTATGCAGTCATAGACAATAAGAAAACAGCTTTTGAATTTCATGGGTGTTTTTGGCACGGCTGTGTACTGTGTTATTCTCCAACGGATCATAACCCTCTAATGGGTAAGACCTATGGAAGCCTATACAACAGCACAGAAAAAAGGACTGCAACGCTGAAATTAATGGGGTTTGAGGTCATAGCCATCTGGGAACATGAGTGGCGACAAATGTTAAGCACAGATGAGGACCTCAAGAATTTTCTTACTGCTGCTCGTTTCCCAGAACCTATAGAACCTAGAGACGCCCTCTTTGGGGGACGTACTAATGCGATCTCCCTCTATTATAAACCTAAAGATGGGGAAAAGATCCATTACTATGATTTTACAAGTCTGTATCCTTATGTAAACAAAAACAAGCATTACCCTCTTGGCCACCCTGAAATAATTTATGAGAACTTTAAGCCACTCACAGATTACTTTGGCCTTGCAAGGGTTAAAGTTTATCCACCCAGGGGACTTTTCTTTCCTGTCCTCCCGGCCAAGGTTGATGGTAAGCTCATGTTCGTGCTGTGTGCAACCTGTGCAGAAACTCACCAACGGACACCTTGTAAACATTCAGATGAGGAACGGGCCCTATTAGGAACATGGTGTACAATCGAGCTTAATGTTGCTATAGAAAAGGGGTACAAGGTGGTGGCAATTTTTGAAGTCTGGCATTTTGAAAATAAGACCAATCGCTTGTTTTCAGATTATATTGATATGCATCTACGCCAGAAACAGGAAGCTTCAGGGTATCCCCAATGGTGTGTCACTGCAGAAGATAAAAATCGATATATAGCTGATTATTCCCGAAATGAAGGGATTGAATTACGTTCAGATAAGATTGAAGTGAACCCTGCAAAGAGGCAGATAGCTAAATTATATTTAAATTCTCTGTGGGGAAAATTTGGACAGAGGACAAACCTGCCAAACACACAATTGGTGAGAGATCCTGATGAGTTATTTCAGCTGCTGTTTTCTGATGCTTATGATGTTTCAATGTGTGAATTTATTGATGACGAGGCTGTCTGTGTGTCCTGGAAACATTCTGTAACACGACCCACGGTTACAGGCAGGAAGAACGTGTTTATAGCCGCATTTACAACGGCATATGCGCGTCTTGAACTGTACAAAGTGTTAGACCGATTGCAAGAGCGGTGCTTATACCATGACACAGATTCTGTGATTTTTGTCAGTCGTCCTGGAGAGTGGGTACCGCCCCTAGGTGATTATTTAGGAGACCTCACAAGTGAAATACCCGCAGATGATTTTATCACCGAGTATGTGTCAGCAGGTCCAAAATCTTATGGTTTTAAAAATTCTAAAGGAAAAGCTTTTCTCAAAATCAAAGGGATCACATTGAACACGGCTAATTGTGAAAAAATTAATTTCGACAGTCTCAAAGACCTGGTTTTTGCATACGTCTCAGACAGGGACCAGGGGCCGACTCATGAAATTGTTGTGCAACAGCCAGGGATTGTAAGGCACAAAGCCAATTGGTCCCTTGAATCAAAGACTCTTAAAAAAACTCAAAAGGTGGTATACGACAAAAGAGTTATTACTGAAGGGTTTAACACTCTACCTTATGGTTTTTGAATATGGATACACGGTGGCTGCATCCTTTTTCAGCTATTTTGGCCGGTCCTAGCAACTGTGGGAAAAGTTTTTTTATCAAAAATATGTTGGACAATGCTCATAATGTGTTTTCTGTGGTACCTGAAAATATTGTATGGTGTTATGGTTGTTGGCAACCTTTGTACAAAAATCTCTTGTGTAAATACTCATTTATCCATTTTGTGGAGGGTCTGCCTGAGAAACTTGATGATCCTGATTTGTTACCCCCCAATAAAGTAAATTTTTTGGTGATAGATGATCTCATGCTGTCTGCGTCTGATAATAGCGAAGTTGAAAAGGCCTTTACTCAGTACGTACATCACCGGAATTTGAGTGTATTTTTCATCACGCAGAATATTTTCTGCAAGGGAAAAAACAACCGTACCATCAGCCTAAATGCCAAATATATGGTACTGTTCAAAAACCCTAGAGATAAATTACAAATTGCGACTTTAGCTCGTCAAATGTATCCTCAAAACAATCAATTCTTCATGGAAGCTTTTGCAGATTCTACAAGCAAACCTTATGGTTATCTGGTGGTGGATTTAAATGC